>NC_141540.1:16372500-16652500 GCF_021556685.1 Rattus norvegicus | reverse complement strand
TTATCCAGAGCACTCACTCATGGTCTAGAATGGATGAAGCCAGAAAAAAAGATGGTCCCAAGTTCTCAAGGTCAAGGATGAGCCTTTCTTGGAGTCTCAGGGAACAAAGGAACTGGGGAAGCCAGAGAAGAAAGGATGAGTTTCTGGAAGGGGGCCCATCGCCAACGGACTTTGAAGAATCTATAGGAGCCTACAGGGTCAAGTTAAAAAGCTTGTGAGTATGTTTTAAATTTTTCTTAGCATATATCTTCATTCAACATATTGGAAACCTTAAGGGACGTTCACTGAAGTCAGTCAGGTTCTCTGACTTTATTCACTACCATTACTCTCTTCTATCCCGTAGTCCCTGTACTGTCACGTTGTATAATATCACACACATGCACACAGACACACGTAAGCACGTATGCACACATGCACACATTTTCATTATCTCTTGATTGATAGACATTTGGTAGCTTCTGTTCCCCAGCTACCATGAATACAGCTGCAGTGAGCACGGGTGAGTCTCTATGGTATGCTGACGTAGGGTCCCTCTGATGTATGCCCAGGAGCCAAATCCTGTGGCGATCCCACGTTTAGTTTTTTGAGAAAAATTTCAAATGTCCATAGTGGCAGCACCAATTTAAACTCCCACCCCAGCAGTGTATACAGTTCCTATTTCCAAGCAATGCCTTCCGGCATTTGCCATCCTTTATTTTCCTTTAAAAATTGGATAACTCATTAACTTAGTGGGTGTGCGCATGTGCATGAGAACAGCCTTCACGCTTATCTCGAGGTAAGAGGAAACCAGGTGGGAGTCAGGTCTTCCCTTCCACCAGGCGAGCTCTGAGGACTGAATTCAAGCTGCCAGGTGTGCCGGCAAGCGTATTTACCCACCGAGCCATCTTGCCTGCCTCTGTTTCCTTGATGACTGCCATTCTGACTGGGGTATAGTGGAGAATGGGGGTATGTTACACACTCATTTTATTAGTTGGCATGTAGAGTTATGAAGGCCATGGGAAAAGGAAATTGGCGTTATTGAGCACAATTTACTCACTTACCCACTTCTAAGAGTATAAACAGCCTATTATAATCCCATACTATCAACCAGGGCAATGTGTAGTGGTTTTGAGTATGTTTCGCCCAGAGAGTGGCACTATTTGGAGACGTAGCCCTGATGGAGTAGGTGTGTCACTGTGGGAGTGGGCTTTAACGACCCTCTTCCTGGAGGCCTGGAGGCTAATCTTTTCCTGTTTGCCTCTGGATGAAAATGTAGACCTCTCAGCTCCTGCTGCAGCACCCCTGCCTGGATGCTACCATTCTCCTGCCTTGATGATACCGGACTGAACCTTTGAACCTGTAAGCCAGCTCTAATTAAATGTCATCCTTATAAGAGTTGCCTTGGTCGGGGTTGGGGATTTAGCTCAGTGGTAGAGCTCTTACCTAGCTCTACCACTGAGAGCGGCCCCCAGCTCCGCAAAGTAGAAAAAAAAAAAAAAAAAAAAAGAGTTGCCTTGGTCATGGCAGTAAAACCCAAACTAAGATATGATGTTCCGACTTTAAATGGCAAAAACAAATAAATAAGGGGTTGGGGATTTAGCTCAGTGGTAGAGCGCTTGCTTAGCAAGCGCAAGGCCCTGGGTTCGGTCCCCAGCTCCGGACCAAATAAATAAATAAATAAATAAATAAATAAATAAATAAATAAATAAATTAAAAAAATAGAATATAGTCATGCCAGAAAGATGGCTCAGCAGGTAAAAGTACCTGTTGCCTAAGCATGAGTTCAATCTGTGGCACCCCACGGAGTTGTCCTCTAATCTCCAGAGGCATGCCACAGCACTTGCTAATAAAACAAAGTTTGAGACAAGGTCCCACTATGTAGCCCTAACTGGTTTCGAACTTGTGTAGACTAGTCTGGCCTCCAATTCACAGATCCTCCTGCCTCTGCCTTCCACGTACTGAGACCGAAGGCAGGCGCCACTATGCCCAACCTAAATACATACTTCCACATCTGCAATCCTTGGACTCAAGAAGCAAGAGAATCACCCACAAATTCTTAGGCAGCCTGGGCTATGAAGCAAATCGGGGCCAACCAGGATTACATAGTAACAAACAAACAAAACGCAAAACAAAAAGAGAATGTGTGCCAATGGACTAATGTGCAAAAAAGTTACATATTTTACTTTTTTATTTTTTTTTTTTTATAATATGTGCATTGACTGTCCAAGGCCGGCCAGGACTATGCAGTGAGATCCAGGCCAGCTTCTGCTACTGTGAGACTCTGTCTCAAGAAACAGGATGCAGGAATTCTGAATAAGACGGCAGAGGAGAAGCCTCACCACTTAAACTCTGGAAGAGAAAACAGCAAAGGGAGTGGCTAAAAAGCTCCTACCTGGCAAAATACAAGATTAATTAAGTTCGCCCCCACCTTGGCCAGAGAAGATTTCTTTCTGCTGTGGGCAGCAGTTAGAGAAGAAGGCGAAGAGTAAGTGTTTGTGAATGTCTAATCCATCTACGCTCGCTCCTCCCTCCGAGGTGTACGAGGAGGCGGGGCGAACCGAACATCCCGGAAGAAGGGGTGAGAAAAATGTAAGAGCTGCAGGCCTGGGAGGGAGCTGTCCACGGGATGTGACAGGTCGTCTGCTGCACTCCGGGACCCTCAGCAACTGTGGTTTCCTGCACAAGCTCAAGCCAGTCAGAACTTCCACCGTGAAAAGAAGAGGGGCTGCTGGCAGCTGATGGCTCTGAGGAAGAGAAAGTCCGGCTTTTTCCTGAGTGTGGCCTCTTGAAGATTGCCCTGGATCCAGACGGCGCCAAACCCTTTCCTACAGGAGCAGTTCCGACTGGACTTAGTGGGTTGCTCTTAAAAGAAAAGAAAATGAAGTGGGAAGGATAGAGGAAGGATCTGGGATAAATTGGTATGATCGAAAGAAGGAAATTCTCAAAGAATGGGTAAAAAAAAAATTTTTTTTTTTGGAAAGGGAAGGGAAGCCTAGCATCATGGTGGAGTCTGCCTGTGATCAGGGGGATGGACAGATGGCACTGGGACTAAGCACCGTCTGCTCTTCCAGAGGACTTGGATTTGATTTTCAGCACCCACATGGCCACTCGCCTCTGTCCGTAACTCAGGAAATTAGACACCCTCTCTGGACCCTGTGGGCTCTGTACGAACACGGTGCGCAGGCATACATGCGGGTGAATTATCTAAGGCATAGCAATAAATTATAAAAAGTAACACAACAATAAATAATAATCTGTTTCACCTGGTGCAAGCCTTTAGCCCCAGCACTCAGGAAGCAGACACAGATGGCTCTCTGTGAGTTCAAGGCCAGCCTGGTGTACAGTACTAGTTCCAGGACAGCTGAGGCAACACAGAGAAACCCTATCTGGGGATGGGGAGAGGAACAGATGGTGGAAAGATGGATCAGTGGTTAGGGCACACGCCTTTAATCCCAGCACTCAGGAGGCAGAGGCAGGCGGATCTCTGTGAGTTCAAAGCCAGCCTGGTCTACAGAGTGAGTTCCAGGACAGCCAAGGCTACAACAGAAAAACCTTGTCTTGAAAAACAAACAACAACAAACAAAACAAAAACTCTCTCTTGGACAGTATCTTATGCAGACCAGGATGACAACTTGATGTGTAGCTGAATCTGGCCTGAACTTCTGACCCTCCTATCTCCACCTCTCCAGTCAGTGTGTCTGTCTTCTGTGTTCCTTTTTGGAGGAGATGATGTCATGCTAGCCTGTAGGCATGGGCTGCTATTTCCTGGGGAGAAGCACCCTCCAGGCCCACTTACCCCACCCAACCGGGGCCTCTAGCTCCCCGTCAAGGGCCGAGCTCACAGGTCCCACGTCTTCAATTACAAAACTTCTTTCCAATACCAGGATGAGATGCCTGCATGATTAAATCTCTCCCCTCCCTTCCAGAAACTCCGCTCCAACCACCTACTGCCTATTGGAGACTGCCAGAGGCAGAGTCAGCAGCTCTGACAGCAAACAGCTTTTCCCCTTTGGCACCCTGGACTCCTCTAATTCCTGTGCTGGCCTAAATGAGCTTAGAGGGCTTGGCAGCTGCTCCAGATGGGCTCCAGTCCCATCCCCGAGGCCCGGAAGCCCACAGGAATCTGGGGGCGCTCCAGATGAGGAAATAATGGACTCCTGAGAGCCTGGCTTTGCCTCAGATGTGGGAGTCCTGACACCCAGTTAATGAAATAGATTACTCCGATTGGCTAGACTCTGCCGTCGCTGGGGCCTCCGAGACAGGTGTGTAGGGCAGAGAACCCTGAGCACGCCCTCCCAGGGCCCTGCTCCTCAGTCACATCCCACACAGTGTCGGATCTCTACGGCCGGCCGGCCGGATTTCACGTTGCCGGTGACTATGGGAGGTCCTTCCCTTCGGTTCTCAAGGAGGACTGAACGGAGTGGGGGGAGGAGTCGGGAGTGGAGTTGGGGGTTGGGGGTGGGGAAGGCATGAAGCTACTTACTAGAATTAGAGGTAGACGAGGAATTTATTAAATGTTTTAAATTAGCCTTTACTATTTGAGAATTTCATACATGCATACGATGCATTTTCATCGAAGCTCCCGATCCCATCGATTCCTGCCTTATCCCCCTACGGAGCTCCCTCTCAATTCCATGGAATTTTTTTTTTAACCCAGTGAGTTAACATTAAATGTTGCCTGAACCTGCATGAATGTAGGGCCACCTCCTGGGGCATGGGCAGCCTGACTCACCCCCTCCCATCAGCCACCGCTCTACTATTGACAAACAGCCTCTCGACTAGGGTAGGACAACCTGACCACCACTTCGTGCTGCAATTCTGCCTGCCTGCCATTGCGTATGCATCTCAGCCACCATGAGTTCCTGTGTGCCAGGTGTCCCTCGTCATGTCCAGAAAACTGTTTCGTGGGTATTATCTATGACCTCTGGTTCTTGCAATCCTTCCACCCCCTCTTCTTCCAAGATCCCAAATCCCTGGGAGGAGGGTGAGTGACCCACTTGCTGAACACCCGGGTATCTCTTCTTCTCCCACTGTTAGTCGCACTGAGAGGGGTGAGGCAGGCTGACTCCACGACAGGCTGCAAATGGTCAGTTAAGGAGACTAGGTCTAAGAATTGGGCAAGTCCAGGCAAGCCCAGGCAGGTCAATTACTAATCTGAAGAAAACCCCAGGCTCCAGCCTTCACGCCCTGATAATGTTTCCAGAATGCCTACAGATAGAGTAAGATAAGGCTCGACTACGGGGAACTCCAATGTGCTTTAAATCAACCGGTGTGAGCTCACTTGGATCTCTCTCCATTTTGGACTTGGGGATCCCTGCAGGCAGGTCTTTTGCAGAATTAAACGCTCCTTGCTTTTGCATACTACTTGATGCTTGGGTATCATTCTTCAGAGAACAGCGGACCCTTCCATTAGGACTCTGTATTAATACTTTTAAATGTTCTTTCTTTTATAGATTGGGGAAGGGCATGTACATGGAGGTCATATGTATGGAGGTCAGAGGACAATGGCAGGAGCTGCTTCTTCCCTCCCACCACATAGGCTTCATGGAACTCAAGTCTTCAAGCTTCAAAGTAATCACCTTCACCCACTGAGCCATGTCATCCGCCAGGTGTGTGTGTGTGTATGTGTGCGTGTGTGTATGTGTGCATGTGCATGTGTGTGCATGCGTATGTGTGTGTGTGCGTGCGTGTGTGTGTGCATGTGTGTATGTGTGCATGTGCGTGTGTGTGTGCGCGCGTGTGTGTATGTGTGTGCATGTGTGTGTGCATGTGTGTATGTGTGCATGTGCGTGTGTGTGCATGCGTATGTGTATGCGTGCGCATGTGTGTGCGCGTGTGTGTGTATGTGTGTGCGCGCGTGCGTGTGTGTGTGCGTGCGAGTGTGTGTGTGTGTGTGTGTGTGTGCGCGCGCGCGCGCGCGCGTGCACGCTTTAATTTCTTTGTTTTATTTGTGTGAATACTTTACCTGCACGTACGTCTATACACTACGTGCCTATCTGGCTCCTGCAGAGATCAGAAGTAAATATCAGCTCATCTGGAACTGGAGTTACTGATGAGAGGCAGGATGTGTGTTCTGGGACCCAAACCCAGGTACTCTGCAAGGGCAGGTGTTCCTAACCACCTCTCTAGGTTATGTTGACTGACTGACTGACTGACTGACTGACTGACTGACTGACACCTGTGTGTGAATACTGAAAGTCAGAAGACAATTGAGGGATTAGTTCTCTTCTCCCACCACGTGGATTGGAGGGGGACACGCAATTAAAATCGCGTTGTCAGGCTTGATAGCAGGTGCCTTCCCCTCCAGGGACGGTTTGAATAAGAATGGCCCCACAGTCTCCTATATTAGAGTGCTTAGTCCCTAGAGAGCAGCACTGTTAAAAAGACTAAGAGATACGGCTTTGTTGGAGGAAACATGGTACTTGGGGTAGGCTTTGAGCTCACGCCAAACCCAATCTCTCTCTCTCTCTCTCTCTCTCTCTCTCTCTCTCTCTCTCTCTCTCTCTCTCTCTCTCTCTCTCTCTGTATCATGATGTAGCTCTCCAACTCCTTATCCAGAACCATGCCTGCTGCCATGCTCCCTGTCGTGATGATAATGGACTAAACCTCTGAAACTGTACACAAGCCCCCATTTAAAAAAAAAAAATCTTTCTTTTATAAGAGTTGCCACGGGGCTGGGGATTTAGCTCAGTGGTAGAGCGCTTACCTAGGAAGCGCAAGGCCCTGGGTTCGGTCCCCAGCTCCGGAAAAAAAAAAAAAAAAAAGAGTTGCCACAGTCATGGTGTCTCTTCACAGTAATAGAACAGTGACTAACACACACACGCGCGCGCACAGAGAGAGAGAGTTTGGTATTTTTATACCCATTAAAAATTTTGAGTTGGGCTTTTTTTTTCCCTCTCTCTCTCTTCTCCCTCTCTTACCCACCTCCCCCCACCCCCGCTTGTCTCTGCCATCCCAATAAACCTCCACGTGGAAAAAAAAATTTTTTTTGAGTTGGGATGGGAGTGTAAATGCTTAGCACGCATGACAATCCTATCTCCAGCAACAAAACTCAAATAAAAATAGTTCACCTATTCAAAAACTATGTAAACGGTTTTATCAAATAAATTTTATATACGGCAGAAAAATGTTTACGAAAACAGTCAGCCCCTTGGCTGACTCGATTCGGTGACATATGTAAGTACAATCTAGAGCTGAATTAAAAAACAGAGACACAGGGCTGGAGAGATGGCCCAGCGGTTAAGAGCACTGACTCCTCTTCCAGAGGTACTGAGTTCAATTCCCAGTGGTTACATGGTGGCTCACAGCCATCTGTAATGGGACCTGATGCCCTCTTCTGGTGTGTGTGAGGCCAGCGACAGTGTACTCACATACATAAAATAAATACATCTTAGAGAGGGGGGTGGACTAGAAGAGCCCCGGTCTAGAACCTCCAGTGAGGAGCTGAGAGTTTGACTCACTAATGGAGATCCTTACCCGGCACTGAAGAAAAGGCTTTTTAAAATCTCAACTCCGGGGCTAGAGAGTGAGTGGTTCAATGCTTAAGAGCACTGGCTGCTTTTCCAGATGACACAGGTTTTTTTTTTTTTTTTTTCTTTTTTCTTTTTTTTTCCAGAGCTGGGGACCGAACCCAGGGCCTTGCGCTTGCTAGGCAAGC
Source organism: Rattus norvegicus (assembly GCF_021556685.1). Classification (NCBI taxonomy): domain Eukaryota; kingdom Metazoa; phylum Chordata; class Mammalia; order Rodentia; family Muridae; genus Rattus; species Rattus norvegicus. The sequence goes on along the minus strand of NC_141540.1, from coordinate 16,644,864 downwards.
GCTCTACCACTGAGCTAAATCCCCAACCCCAGGACACAGGTTTGATACCCGGCACACACTGTAACTATTCCATGGGATCTGACACTCTCTTCTGCCCTACAACTGCATGTCCTGCACAAACTTAGATATACACCCATATTTTTACTGTATTTATTTTATGTATGAGCGCTCTGCTGCATGTACACTTACATTCCAGAAGAGGGCATCAGATCCCTTTCTAGATGGTCATGAACCACTTCATCAGTGCTGGGAATTGAACTCAGGACCTCTGGAAGAGCAACCAATGCTCTTATCTGGCTGAGCCATCCCTCCAGCCCATATAAATATAAATAAGGATATCTAAAAAGAAAAATTCAACTTGGGACAGAGCACAGTGGCACATACTTCAATCCTACCACTCTGAAGACAAAGGCAGGTGGAGCTCTTTGAGTTTGAGGCCAGCTTGGTCTACATAGTGAGTCTTTGTCTCGATAAAAAAACATAATAAAATGAAAAAAAAAATCTTGAGGTGGTAAGATGGGTTAGTTGGTGAAGGTACTTCCTGCCAAGCCTAGTGGCCTGAGTTCAATCATTGGAACAGACCCTCATGGTTAAGGAGAGAACCAACTCACAGGGGTTTCCTTTGACCACTCCATTAGTCCTGAGGAGAAGCCTTCTCCACACATCATCATCATCATCATTACCATCACCATCACCATCATCACCATCATCATTATCAAGGGTTTTGCAATGATTACCATGACTCCTACCACAGTAGACTTTGACTCGATTTGTTTCTAGGAAGCAGAATTCGCAGAGCTGGGGAATGAACCTAGGGCCTTAGTATGTACTAAGCAAACACTCTATCACTGAGTTATATCCATACCCCCTTAGCAGAGGGATAGGGATATCCCTCTTATTTTATTTATTTGTATGCGTGTATATGTGTTTTGGTGTGTGTGTGTGTGTGTGTGTGTGTTTCCGGGGCGTGTTTTAGTGTGTGTGTGTGTGTTTTGTGGGTGTGTGTGTGTGTGTGTGTGTGTGTTTTGGGGGTGTTTTGGCATGTGTTTTGGGGTATATGTTTTCGGGGTGTGTGTTTTGGGGGGGTGTTTTGGGGTGTGTGTGTGTGTGTGTATGTGTGTGTTTGTGTTTGTGTTTGTGGATGTGCTATGGTATACACGCAGAGGTCAGTTCTCCCCCTCTACCCTGTGAATTCTGGAGACCTTGCCATCTCACAAGCCCCATAATGAATGTTCCTAACTATGATCCTGATTACAAGTTTAACCCTGCTTCAAGTTTCTTCCCACCTGACTCTGATCCTTCAGAGAGCCCCTAGGCTCTGCCAGTGCTCCAGGTTTTGGCCAGTGTCTGTTTGCCTGAGACCCTGGCTTACTGACTGACAGACAGCCTGGAGATGCTGGCCTCTCCTTACAGGCAGGCCTCAAGAATTAGGAGGGCAGCTTGGGGAGTGGGGTGATTCATCATGGAATCTCCAGATTTTCTGCTGCCACCCAAACCTAGCCAAGCCCAGGTGCGTTGGTGACTGGGTGTCTGATGTGTGGGCATGATGTATGTTCATGCGTTTCAGAGCCTAGGCCAGCCTGACCCTGAAGTCTTTCTTACTTAGGTTTTTACATACTAAGCAAACAATTCCTGGCACCTAATTTGTCCTTAGGCTTCCCTTTATCTAGGGGTAACAGAACTGGTCAAAGATAAGATATGGATGTATGGGCCTAAAGACAGCAAAATGGCTCAGTGGGTAAAGGTGCTTGCAGTGGAGCTGGACTACCTGAGTTTGCTCACCTGGACTCACATAGTGGAAGGAAAGGACTCCGGCGATTTGTGTGCACACACACACACACACACACACACACACACATGCTATGGCACACAAAATAAATGACACACAGAAAAATAAGAAGAAGAAGACTAAAGAAAAGACAGGGCAAGCCTTCAGCTTGGGCTACATACGGCGAGGCTGGATCTGATGATACACATCAATAATTCCAGCTATTGCAGAGGATGACACAGGAGGATTGACAGTTCAAGGCTTGCCTAGGCTACAAAATGAGCTCAAGGCATGCCTGGCCAACTCAGTGAAGCCCTATCTCAAAAGGAGAGACAGAGAGAGAGAGAAAGAGAGAGAGGAGAGAGAATTGGGGAGATGGTTTAGTCAACGAAGTTCCTGTAAGGACATTAAGTTCAAACCTTCAGCACCATTGTAAAAAAGCAGATATGATGGCTCATGTCTGTAATTCCAAAACTAGGGGAGACAGACATATCCCCGGAGTTCACTGGCTACCCAACCTAACTGAATCTACAAGTTCCAAGTTCTCTGAGAGAGTCTCCCACAAAATGTAATGTGATAGGAATTGAGGGATAATTCATGTCAACCTATGGCCTCTAAATTCAGGAGCTCACATATGCACGCACACACACATATACACACGCACACACATACACACATGCACACACATACACATGCACACACATACACATGCACACACATACACACACATCACACACATCCCCACGCCCATTTGAACACTTACATACAAAGTACAAATGTTGGGGGGATGGTTTTGTGTACTGTGTATTTCAGATGCTGATCACTGTGCCCAGAGATCTGGTTGCAATGTAGATGTTGACACTGCCATGATTATTTTCCATCACCTCTGATTGGTTAATGAAGTGCTAATCAGCCGGTAGCTGGGCAGGAGAAGAGAATAGGGTAAGACTTCCAATCGCAGTCAGGGGTTCCAAGGACAGACTCAGAAGAGTAGAGAGAAAGAGGGAAAGAAGGAGATGGACTAGGAGGATTCTCCATGAAGTCATGATGAGAGAGCAGCCATGAAGACACACATGAACCAGAGTGAGCCAGGGCAAAACCAAACGGCAAGTTATAGGGCATGTGGCTGGGCAGTAGCAGCCTGGCCAGGTTAGAATAGCTCAGAACCTGCCTAGCTTAGTGCTTGCAGCCAGTTTATAAAAATACCAGGTCTCAGGGACTGGAGAGATGGCTCAGCAGTTAAAAACACTGACTGCTCTTCCAGAGGTCCTGAGTTCAATTACCAGGAGCCACATGGTGACTCAAACCATCTATTATGTAATATGATGCCCTCTTCAGAGATAGCGTACCAACATACAAAATGTTAGGAAACATATAAAATAAATAAATCTTAAAAATATGTATCAGGTCTCTGTGTCGTTTATCCAAGAGCTACAATAAAGTACACTGGGTATAAAAGCTCTCTGTGGTTATTTGGCAGCAAAGGAGGCAAAGAAAACCCATCATAATTTCATTTACATACACACACAACTTTTTTCTGAGAGAAGTTCTCACTGTGTAACCCTGGCTGGCCTGGCACTCATTATGTGGCCGGCTTTGAACTCACGGAGAGCCATATGCACTGCCTTCTGATATTAAAGCCTTGTGCCAGCACACCTAACTAAAAAGGACAGAGAGCACATGGCCCAATGGTGGATCGCTTACTTAGCATGCGCAAGGCACTGAGTTCAGTCCCCAGTACTGATTGAAAGAGAGACTGAGAGGAAAAGGGAGAGGGGCATGGAGGGAGGAAAAGAGGGGGAGGTAAATCTAAGCATTGTGGTACTTGCCAGTAATTCTAGAACTCACATGGTTTATGCAGGAAAGAGTGCCACGAGTTTGAGACCAATTTGGGCTTTGTATCATGTACCAGGCCAGTCAGTGCTCTATACCAAGGCCAGCCAGTGCTCTATACCAAGACTCCATCTCAAGAAACCAGGAAGGGGCTTGGGGATTTAGCTCAGTGGTAGAGCGCTTGCCTAGCAAGCTCAAGGCCCTGGGTTCGGTCCCCAGCTCCGAAAAAAAGAAAAAAAAGAAAAAGAAAAAGAAACCAGGAAGGGGCGGGTATAGAAGTGGGTTCCTTTAATCCCAGTAATTGGTGGGCAGAGTCAGGCAGATCTCTATGAGTTTGAGGCCAGTGTGATCCAAGACAGCCAGGGCTATATAGTGAGACCCTGTCTGAAGAAACGGAAGGAAGGAAGGAAGGAAGGAAGGAAGGAAGGAAGGAAGGAAGGAAGAAAGGAAAGAGGGAAGGAAATGGAGGGAGAGAGAGGGAAGGAGGAAGAGGAAACAAACCAGGAAAAGAGGGCAGAGAGAGAGGAAATGTTGACCTTTGATCTCCACACAAGCACACAGGAGTGTGCAAGTACATATACCAACATGTATACAACACACACACACACACACACACACACAAACATAATTAATTTTTAAAGGAAACATAGTGACCCCCTGACACCAGCAATGATACTCTGCTATGCTTGCAGCAGGAGCCTAGCGTAACTGTCCTCTGAGAGGCTTCACCCAGCAGCCAACGGAAACAGATGCAGAGACCCACAGCCAAGCATCAGGCAGAGTTCAAGGAGTCTTGTGGAAGGAAGAGTAGGAGGAAGGACTAGGAGCTGGAGGGGTCAAGGACACCACAATAAAACCTACAGAGTCAACTAACCTGGGTCCATGGGGGCTCAGAGCCTGAACCACAGGTAAAGAGCATGCATGGGCTGGACCCCTGCTCATATGTAGCAGATGTACAGCTTGGTCTTCGTGTGGGTTCCCTAACAATTGGAGGGGGGCCTGTCTCTGACTCTGTTGCCTGCCTTTGGATCCCCTTCTCCTAGCTGGACTGCCTTGTTGGGCTTCCGTGGGAGAGGCTTTGCTTAGCCCTGCTATGACTTGGGCTTGATTGGGGGTGGGGGGCTTTCCCTTCTCTGAGGAGAAGGGGGCATAATGGGGAGAGAAATTTGTGAGGGTAGGGCTGGGAGAAGAGGAAGGTAGGGGCTGCGATTGGGATGTAAAGTGGAGAAAAAAAATAAGTGAATTAATGAAAAGAGAACACAGTGAGAGTCTGTCTCAATAAAAAGATTGGAGTTTAGCCCCGGGGTAGAGCACTTACCTAATGTGCAGGGCCCTGGGTTCCACCCGCCCACACAGCAAATAGTAGCCTGGACAGGAGTCCGAGTGAACAGCACCAGGAGACACTAATGTAGACTGTGGACTTCGAATGCCTGATGTGCAAATACAGGCTCATTGATTCTCGCTGGTGTGCCACTCTGAGGTAGGGTGTTGACAAGAGACCGTGCGTGTGTGGGGGGAGGGAGAATGCCTACAGGAACTCTGTATTTTGTGCTCAGCTTTGCCATGAGCTTTAAACGTTTTGGGGAAACCAAGGCAGGAACAGCACTACTTTGGAGCCAGCCTGAGCTACGTAGTGAGACTTCACATCAGATTTTCTTTTAAAAAGTAAAGCGGACTGAGAATCCTGTATTCCCAGCCATCAGGAGCCCGAGGCAGGATTATAAATTCAAGTCAACTTGGCTGTATAGTGAGGCCCTGTTTCAACAGAGGGTGGGGACCAATGATATAGTTGAGGGGTAGAGTGCTAGGCCAGCATGCTTCAGAACCTATCTATTAAATAAATAATAGGCAAATTCTAAAAAAATCAATTTATCTTGGTAACTGGGGTTATCGGTTTTACCAAAGGAAAAGCTGAAGGGACATGCACCCCACACGCTTAGTTCCTAATTTATTTATCTATTCATTGATTTTGTAGGGCTACGTGCTGTGGCTCATGTGGAGGTCACAGGACAACTTTCAGGAGGATGTTTTCTCCTTCCCACCGTGTGGCTTCCAGAGACTGAACTCCGGCCTTCAGTTCGGGTGTCAACAAACGTTTTAACCTGCTGACCCATCTCTCTGTCCCTCGCCCGTACGCGTTAGCAGACAGAGAACCTTCCGTTCCTAGATCTCTGGAAATCTGGGCTTGAGGGACAATATCAATTCACACTCCCATGAGATGTAGAGCCCACTCGAGCTCATGCCTCGGTGACCAATTCCTGAGCTGCCTCACTACACCTCCCTTCATCCTGGGTGGTCTACCGAGAGAGAGAGAGAGAGAGAGAGAGAGAGAGAGAGAGAGAGAGAGAGAGAGAGAGAGAGACACTGAGGCTGAAGAGCACCCGTTGGTAGAGCGATTGCCTAGCATGAGGGAATCCTTAGGGTCAATCCCCAGCACCATGTAGACTAGCCGCGATGGTGTATGCCTATAATCCTAACATTTGGGTGCTGAGGGAAGAAAATGGCTAAGCTCAAGGTCATCCTTGGCTACATAGGAAGTTACATAGCCTGGGCTACATGCGACCCCGGAGAGAAAGAGGGTGAGGGAGGGAGGTGGGGAGAACACACCTCCGCAGGGGAATTAGAATACGAGGTAAGGGAGCAGGCCCTGGGGTAGTTCCCTGGGGAATTCCAGGTCTGGCTCAGTCTGGGCTTCCCTGGCCTGGCACTGGGACCTGCCTCCTGCTGTTCCTAGCCTGGTGGGCCTCTTAGAAACTTGTAAGGCTGGTTTGAAGGTGGAAGGCCAAGAGAGGAGCAGTTTCCACACCGCCCAGCCTCAGGGAGCCCGCCCCACCTGATGCCAGAATAAAGGGGGGTTGGATCTGGCTGGCCTGGGATCCCAGCACTTAGGAGGAGGTAGGAGGTTAGGAAAGCTCCAGGCCTACCCAGGCTCTGTAAGAGATTCAAGGACATCCTGGAAGGGCCGGAGGTGAAGGGGGACAGGACCATTCAGCAGGACTCAGACATCGGCACCCAGAGAAGAGGACAGATCCTGTACTACCACAAACCTAGGTGGGTCCCTAGAGTAAAACCAGAGCTCTTCCTTTTAATCAGGCACTGGAACTGGGCTGGGAGGCAACCTCCAAGAGCCAGGCATCGTGGCTCCCCCTGTAATTCTAGCACTTAGCTCGCTAAAGCAGAAAGATTGCTTCATGCCCGAAGCCAGCCTCTAAGACCCTCTGTCAAGAAGCAAAACAGGAAACGAGGAAGATGGCTTGGTCGGTCAGAGCATCTGCTATGTGAGCATGAGGGTCTGAGTTAGGATCCCCTTCTGCCATGTTCAAAAGCAAGTAAGTTCAGCATTTGGAAGCAGAGATAGACAGTAGATCCTGGAGCTTGCAGGCAGCCTACCGGAAACAATGATCCCCTGGTTCAGAGAGGGACCCTGTCTTCAGGCAGTAAGGTGCACAGGGACAGAGGAAAATACAGATGTTCTCCGCTCACCATGAATGTACATACATGGAGTGTGCATGCATGTGCATGCACCATACACACATGAGCATGCATATACATATATGCACATGCATACAGGTACACACACACACACACACACACACACATTGCCCCCAAGCCTGATGACCTGAATTTGATCACTGGGACCCACACCGTAGAAGGAGAGAGAACTGAGTTTCACAGTCCTCTGCCACACATGCACCATGTACGCACACATGGAGAGAGGGGGAAGTGGAGGAGAGGGAGAAGAAGGGAGAAAGAGACTAAAAGCTGAGGAGGAAGAGGAAGACCCCAACCTTTCCAGCATCCTGTGGCAGGGAAGGGTGGTGGGGGGGGGTGTGTGCAGCACAGGAGGGGAGGGTGACTCTAACCACAGGCTTCCTCTCTCTGTTTGCTAGAATGTAGATATGAAAGGTTCCCGGAAGGCCCACGTGTTAAAGGCTGGGTGCACAGCATGTGGTGCTAGGTGAGGGCTAGTGGAGGGAGTCACTCAAAGGTACCCTCACCCTACAGTTCTCCTTTCTTGCATCTCAGTGTATGAGAGGTAAGCAGCCTTCTCCATCAGAAGTTCCTCTCTCCTCAAAAGCCCAGAGAAGCAAGGGCAACCAACCGACCAAGAACTACTACTGCTGAAACTGTAAGCCAAAAGATATCTCTCTTCCTTAAACATAGATGGCTGTCCCTGGGTATGATGATGATGTGTGCTTTAATCCTAGCACTCAGGAGGCAGAAACAAGCAGATCCTTGTGTTTGAAGGCAGCCAGGTCTACTCAGCAAAAGTTCTGGGGGCTATAGAGCAAGACCCTGTCTTAAGAGAGAGAGAGAGAGAGAGAAGGAAAAAATGAAAAGAAAAATATCTCAGATAAGAAAAACAAGCCTCCACCTTGCCCAGCATAGCCTGTCTTACCAGACAGTTGAGAGTATCATCTAGTGGTAGCTTCAGGTCTGTCACTTCTGAGACAGGGCAGAATTTACTGAATTGACTTCAAAGCAATTGGGAGCATCACTCCCAAGAATGGGCAGAATTTAAACTAGGTATGGTCCACACCTAAAATCCCAACACTTAAGAGCCTAAGATAGGAGGAGCCTGACTCTGAGGCAGGCCTAGGCTACATAGCATCACCCTGCCTCAAAATAAAATGTAAAAACATAGCAATGTGTGGCACACACCTAATACCAGGGCTGTGGAAAGGTGGAGAGGGGAGGATCAGGAGCTCAGAACCAGCTGGGACTACATGAGACTGTCTCAGTACGTAAGTAAATAAATAAGGCCTGGATGAGATTCGAAAGAAAGGAGGAAGGAAGGAAAGAAAGGAAGGAAGGAAGGAAGGAAGGAAGAAAGAAAGAAAGAAAGAAAGAAAGAAAGAAAGGAAGGAAAGAAGGAAGGAAGGAAGAAAGAAAGAGGGGTTGGGGATTTAGCTCAGTGGTAGAGCGCCTGCCTAGCAAGCGCAAGGCCCTGGGTTCGATCCCCAGCTCCGAAAAAAAAAAAAAGAAAGAAAGAAAGGAAGGAAGGAAGGAAGGAAGGAAGGCTGGAGAGATAATGAAGATAGATTAGATAGATAGATAGATAGATAGATAGATAGATAGATAGATAGATAGATAGAAGATGGATGGATGGATACATAGATACATACATAGACAGACAGAAGATGGATGGATACATAGATACATAGGTAGGTAGGTAGATAGATAGATAGATAGATAGATAGATAGATAGATAGATAGATAGAAGATGGATGGATGGATGGATAGATAGATAGAAGATGGATGGATGGATGGATACATAGACAGATAGACAGACAGACAGACAGACAGACAGACAGACAGACAGACAGACAGATAGATAGATAGATAGATAGATAGATAGATAGATAGATAGATAGATAGATAGCTGGGGAGATAGCTGGAGAGATGGCTCAGAGGTTAAGAGCACTTGTTTGCAGTAGACCTAAATCTAGACCCAGCACCTACATCAATCAGATGGCTCACAACAGCTTGTAACTCCAGTTCCAGGGAATCCAATGACCTCTTTTGTTTTTCATAGGCACGGCCCTCCTGCAAAACCCCACACATGTATGATATAAACACATGTACACAATTAAAATAAGGGGGCTGGAGAGGTGATTTGGTGGGCAAAGGCATTTTGTTGTGCAAACCCTGACAACTGGTGTTCTCTCTCTAGACCTGGGTGGAAGGAGAAAACTGACTTCCAAAAGTTGTCCTCTTCTCCCTCCGCTTGCACGCCGTGGTACATACACATAGCCACACTCATCTCATGGGCACACACTATACACTTATACACGCATATACGATACTAATGCTCACAGGTTATTTCTCCACAGCTGAAATGAGCCAATTCAAGCCACATTAGGACATATTAAAGACAGGTTTACTGAGAAGCAGGTTTATTGGGAGGAGGGCATAGGGCGAGTGCCTGAGGTGGTGCACATTTACCTATCAAAGCAGAGCTGGCCTTCGGGTTCTCCCAGCATCCCTCAGTCCCTACCTGGAATACCCTGCCCCCAACCCTGAACTTTACAGCCCAGGGCCTGGACTGCCCTTCCCCCAGAGGCTCTTCCTTGTCTAATCCAAACACATTTTGATCTCTCTCTCTCTCTCTCTCTCTCTCTCTCTCTCTCTCTCTCTCTCTCCTCTGCACTTCTCTCTTTTTCTCCCCACCACCCCCATGGTGATTTCCCTGGTCTTTAGAACCAGTGAATTTACCTAAGAGCAGCTTCCCAATAAACCTGCCTTTAATAAATTCTAATCTGGCTTGAATTGGCTCATTTCATCTGCAGAAAAATCGCCCATCAAATACTTTCATTCATATAAATAAATAAATATTATATACATATATATATATATATACTTTTTTTATTCGAGATAGGGTTTCACTGTGTGGCCCTGGCTGTCCTCGAACTCAATCTGAGGACCATGCTGACCTCAAACTCAGAGATCCACCTATCTTTGACTCCTGAGTGCTGGGGTTAAAGTCATGAGCCACCACTGCCTAATTTAAACACAAAACTGTTGTTTTTTTTTTATTTTTGGAGTTGGCGGGGCGGGGTGTCTTTTGGTGATGGTGGTGGTGGTTGGTTGGTTGTTTTTTGTTTTTGTTGTTTTGTTTTGCTTGAAACAGGCTCTCTCTACATAGTCCTGTCTGCCCTGGAACTCACTAAAGTCTTTTAAACCGTATTTAAGAATAAAGAAAATAAGATAAAATGTAAAAAGGGGACTGTAGACCAGGCTGGCCTTGAACTCACTAAAGTCTTTTTAAAAATATTTTAGAACAAATAACATAAGATAAAATGTAACAAAAGGAGGCTGGGCATATAGCTCAAAGGTACAGTACTTGCCCGGCTTGCCTAACACCCTAGGTTTAATCCCCAATATTGCAAAATAATATTAATAATTGATTGTATGTATTTTTTTAATTTCTGGAGTTTGAACTTCCCAGTCTGCAGCTTTTGGCAGGGACCTGTCTTGCTGATCCATCATGTCACTCTGGGCGGGTCTCTTTGAAGCCAGATAACCTTAACCCAGGCTCTCTACTCCCACGCTCCCTTAACTCTGCTGGGGTGACTTCTGCCCTGGGGCGTTTTGGTAGAGCAGATTAATTCTCATGCCCCTATCCTCCTAGGGCCTCAGAGGTTCTCTGCTTGGTTGTACCCTGGAACTGGAGCCCCAAAATGAAGGCCTGGGGTGTCCTCTGGATTGTGCTTGGATTGTCGCTGTGGCCAAAGCCAGGGACAGGTGAGTCCAAGGGCACAGGCCTGAGGAGGAGGGGTTGTTGCTTTGTTCAACCCTAGTGGGGCAAGGCTCCAGCTCTCAGCACATTACATGTTCCCAGCCCCACAGAGTCAAGGAAGGGGTGCCAGAAAGACATGGGGATCCAAAAGCAAAAGTTAAGGATAGTTTTCCCGGGAAGAGATACACAGAACCAGAATAGGAGTTAGGAGAGCTGGGTTTGATTGAGAAGCAGAAGAGAAAGGGTATTTTGGGGAGAAAACAGCAAAGTTACAGACTGTATTGCCCACGGAAGAGCACCATTTCCAGGTACTGGGATTAAAATGACCTTAGGCCCTGGGTATGCAAACACTTGTCTGTATTTCCAGAACACAGGGAGCTGAAGCAGGAGGACCATGAGTTTGAGGTCAGCCTGGACTAACTACATAAAGAGATAGTAGCCAGCCTCCGATCTATACCAAGCCACTGAAACAAACAAAACAACCCAACTTCCCAGATTCAAATCCTACCTCCTCCACTTCCTAGTTGGGTAACCTGAGGCAGCTAACATGACATTTCCATTTCAGATGCTTCATCTGTGACAGGAAACTAATGGGACATACCTTATAATGTTTGGTGCGGATTCAAACGGTTAAATAGGTCACTTGGTAAATGGTTAAAAACATTGGCAATTATCCAACAATTCTAATTCTGCTGTGGGCCTGGTAACCAAACATTTCTAGCTTCCATTTGTTTGTTTACTTTTGCCTTTCTTTCTTTCTTTCTTTCTTTCTGTCTTTCTTTCTTTCTTTCTTTCTTTCTGTCTGTCTGTCTTTCTTTCTGTCTTTCTTTCTTTCTGCCTTTCTTTCTGCCTTTCTTTCTGCCTTTCTTTCTTTCTTTCTTTCTTTCTTTCTTTCTTTCTTTCTTTCTTCCTTTCTTCAAGCCAGGGTCTTACTATATAGCTCTGGCTGTCCTTGAACTCAATCTATAGACCAGGCTGGACCCAAACTCAGAGATCAGCCTACCTCTGCTGGGATTAAAGACGTGTGCCAGGATGCCTGGCTTGGATTCCATTTCTTCAAGAGGGAGAAAACCCATTCTCCAACTCCCCTCTGGTCATTCATTTGTCTGTTCATCTGTCCATGCACCTGTTTGTCTAACACAAGATCTCACTTTGTAGCTAGGATGGCAGGGAACTATGTAGCTCAGGCTAGTCTTGTGCTTATGGTGATCCTCCTGCCTCAGCGTTGTTAAGGGAAGGGATTACAGGCATGAGGCACCTAGCTTAACTTCCTAGCTGTTCTGTGATTACTTCCCAGACAATAGCGAACATCATGTGCACCAATAGGGCGCTAATAATAGACCAAGGAAAGGCAAGCTCACTAAACCAGTGAGTTTACTGGGGTCATTTATAGGAATATGGGTGACCAAAAGCAGCTACATCGCCAAAAAAAGCCCATCCTCAGCATGAATGATGGCTCACAAAAGCTGCATCTTTGGCGCTCCCTGCTGAACCTGCAGGCGGCTTGGCTCTGTGGAGGGTCTCTGCTTCCCTACACTGGCTACTGCTTTTCTTTTCTTTTTTTTTTTAAAGATTTTATTTATTCATTTTATATATGCCGAGTACACTGTCACTGTCTTCAGACACACCAGAAGAGGGCATCAGATCTCGTTACAGATGTTTGTGAGCCACCATGTGGTTGCTGGGATTTGAACTCAGGACCTCTGGAAGAGCAGTCAGTGCTCTTAACCACTGAGCCATCTCTCCAGCCCTGGCTACTGCTTTTCTAACCTTCACAGACGAGCCTCTTGCACTTTAGGACTTTAGACGGTTTTGGGAGTCTCCTGAGGCCTGGAACCAGTTTATTGCCTCAATTTTAGTAAGAGGCCTCAAGTTGGAGAAAATTGCTACATAACACTCATGCATCCTTCAAAATATTTTTCTCTTTATAAAACTTCCTAACTCTAATCTATCACCAAACACTGTCTGTCTGGGCTAGAGAGAGGGCTCAGTGATTACAAGGGTGTACTGCTATTACAGAAGACCCATGTTCTGTTCCCAGCTCCCACACTGAAACAGTCACCACCAGTAACTGCTGCTCCAGTATAGCCAAAATTTCTGGCCTCCATATACACACACATACCCACACATAGACACACACACATTATTTAAAACAATAAAAACTATTATCAAATAACAATAATAATTTATAATTCAGATATTAAATTAAATATAGTTATCATAAATTATATAATTATAAATTATATATTAAATAATATATTTCTAGGCATAATGAAATATAATTATATTATTATAAATGATAGTATTAAACAGTAATGAATAATAAAAATTACTATTAAAACAATAGTAATTTTTAAATTACCTGTCTTTACCCCTACATATATAGAAATTCTGCCTACTTCTTGTTTATTACCACCTGCCACCGCTGTGACCCCAGCCACCTTCCTCACTCACCTCTATACTGTGCCCCTCTTTATTCTAGCGCCTTGCAAATCCGTTTCCATACATATAGTAGCCCATAGAACAATTTTGTCTTAACCTAATGAGTGACTAGACACCGTGGCCATAGCATGGAAAGCATTTTCTTATCAAGGAAAGCATTTCATGGGGGCTGTTTACAGGTTCAGAGGCTTAGTTCGTTTTTAACACGGTGGGAAGCATACACATAGACGTGGTACTGGAGAAGCTGAGAGTTCCACATCTTGATCCGTAGGCTGCAGGAAGAAGAGAGAGCCACTGGGCCTGGCTTGGGCTTCTGAAACCCTAAAACCCACTCCCAGTGACACACTTCCTCCTACAAGGCCACACCCACTCCAACAAGGATACACCTCCTAATCCCTCTCAAGTAGCACCACTCCCTAATGACCAATGGTTCAAAGTTATTAGCCTGTGGGTGACATTTTTATTTAAACCTGGCCAGGCCTCTCTCCTGCTCATAGTCTTGCCGTGGCTCCCCAGTGCTCAGACAGTCCTACCTCCTTACCCAGCAGGCAATAGTCTGGGTGCCTCAGTTTCTTCCTCTACACAGTGGTGTCGGATGAAAAGCTAGGAACACTAGGAAAATGCGACATGAACAGAGGAACGTTCCAGAACAAATGAAGCTGCGTTGCTGGGCTGACTCATTCTTTCTCTCTGCAGCCTCCTCCTTACCCATGGTCATGGACTCCATCATCCAGGCTCTTGAGGAACTTGAGCAAAAGGTACTGGTGACTGAGGCCGGCGTCACTGCCTCTGCATGGATTCTGTCAGCCAAGAACTACAGCTCCCACAATTCCCTTCACCAGCACTTGCTGCTGAAGGCACCAAGCCAAAACACTACAGAGCCAGATACTCACTCGCTCAGTCCGGAGCTTCAAGCCCTGATTTCTGAGGTGGCCCAACATGATGTACGGGATGGGCAGGAGTACGGAGTGGTGCTGGCACCTGATGGCTCCACTGTAGCCGTGAAGCCCCTGCTGGTTGGGCTGGAGGCCGGCCTACAGGGGCGCAGTGTTGCTAACTTGTCTTCAGATTGCTTGGATACTTGCGATACTGGAGCCATCTGGCCAGGACTCAAAGATGCCTTCACAAATGTCTCTTCTCCAGATGCTGGAGCCACTTTACCAAATGACAAAGCCAAGACACCCACCACTGTGGACAGACTCCTGGCAGTCACCTTGGCTGGAGACTTAGGTCTGACCTTCCTCCACAGGTCCCAGACTTGGAGTCCTCCAGGCCTGGGAATTGAGGGTTGCTGGGACCAGCTTTCTGCCCCCAGGGTCTTCACACTCTTGGACCACAAGGCATCCAGGCTCACCATGGCTTTCCTCAATGGTGCCTTGGATGGAGCTCTCCTTGGGGCCCACTTGAGCCGGATCCCTAAGCCCCACCCACCCCTCAGTCGCCTGCTGAGAGAGTACTATGGAGCTGGGGTGGATGGAGATCCAGCGTTCCGCAGCAACTTCCGAAGGCAGAACGGGGTTGCTTTGACTTCAGCCCCTACCCTAGCCCAGCAAGTATGGGAGGCCCTTGTCCTGCTACAGAAACTGGAGCCGGGACATCCGCGGTTGCAGAACATGAGTCAAAAACAGCTGGCTCAGGTAGCCACCTTTGCTACCAAGGAGTTCACTGAGGCTTTCTTGGGTAAGGACTTTCCCCTGGTCCCTCATAGATAGATACCTCCAGCCTACTGTGATCCCCCTGGATCAGCAGGGTCCAGGGCCTGGGAAATCCAGAGGGACATCAGAGTCCCTAGATAAGGACAACTTCATGGGCAAAGAAATGCTAGAGTTGGTCCTTGAAGAATAAACAAGAGCTTATATGACTTTTAAAAATGTTTAAAAGAGAGGGAGGGGTGTAGCTCAGTTGGTAGAGCGCATGCGTAAGAAAAACCCTGCATTCAATTCCTACCACCACAGTAAACGGTGCATAGTGGTGCATGCCGATAATCCTAGCTCTTGAGAGGGAGAGGCCAGAGAATCAGAAGTGCAAGGTCATCGTTGAATATATATCAACGGCAGCCTGGGCTTCATGAGACCTTGGACTCCACCCCCCTGTCCCCCAACACAAGAGAGAGCATACAACTGGAAGTCAACACATGAGAGCTGGTTTTTTAACCTATTTATTGAGACAAGGATATATATATACATATATATGTATATACACACACACATATATACATATACACACATATATACACATATGCATCTATACATACATATACACACATATACATATTATACATACATATATACACACATACATCTATACATACATACATACACACACACACACACACACACACACACACACACACACATATATATATACACACATATATATCCCAGGCTGGTCTTGAACTTGAAAGTCCCCTTCCTGAATCTCTCAAATGCGCTATCATATGTACGCTTTTGGATTTTCTCCTAGAAGTAGAAGGATGTATAGAGGATTCCACCTATCTAGCTATCTACCTACCTATCATATATCTACCTGTATATATACCAACCTACCTTCCTACCTATCTATTATCTATCTATCTATCTATCTATCTATCTATCTATCTATCTTGTGTACTCCTTCTGAGTCATCTCCCTGACTAAAACTAGATGCTTGTCAAATCCTGGAGGCCAGAGGGATGCCCACAGGTTCATTTTAATAGAGATTCAGTCTTCCAGATGGAAATGTTTGATGATCAAAGTCTGATGCTCCCTTGCTCTTGAAGGATGCCCAGCCATTCATCCCCGCTGCCGCTGGGGAGCGGCGCCCTACCGAGGCCACCCAACGCCACTCCGACTGCCACTTGGACTCTTATATGTGCATCACACATACGTGCCAGCGCCACCCTGCACCACCTTCCAGAGCTGCGCCGCCGATATGCGCTCAATGCAGCGTTTCCATCAGAACGTGCGCGGCTGGGCTGACATCGGCTACAGGTGGATCAAGCCTAGTCCTCTGGGGGAGGGCCTGGATGGCAGGGGGTAGAATGAGTGGATGGAAATAGGCAAGTAGTAAAAGGAACTTGTGGTGGGCGTGGTCAAGAACCAGACTGTGGTCAAAATAAGGGGCGAGGTCCAAGATTGGGTGGGTCCAAGGGAGGGAGAGAAGAGTGAAAGAAGAGCGAATAGGGTGTGACTGGTTCTTAGGGGTAGATTCAAAATGGAGAAAGTTTGCTTTGTTTGGTTTGGTTTGGTTTAGTTTTGGTTTGGTTTGGTTTGTTTCGAGACAGGGTTTTCTCTGTGTAGCTAGCTCTGGTTGTTCTGGAACTCTGTAGACCATCTTGGCCTCGAACTCGTGTGTGCTGGAATTAAAGATTTAGGCCACCACAGCCGCAGCCGCAGCCGCAGCCGCTGCCGCCGCCGCCGCCGCCTCCTCCTCCTCCTCCTCCTCCTCCTCCTCCTCCTCCTCCTCCTCCTCCTCCTCCTCCTCCTCCTCCCCCTTTTAACCCCCTCCCCTAGCCTCTCCCCCTCCTTCCTCTAAGGAAACAAGGTCTCAGTGGGTCTGGAGCTATGTGGAAAAAGCTAGTCTCGAACTCATAGAGTTCTGCCTCATTCTTTTTCTGAACGCTATTATTAGGGTATTCTGCACCATTTTGCAAGAAGGAACGGTTTCTGGGTTTCCGGGTGTTCAAATGATATTGAATTGGATGAAACAGAAACAGTGTGCTGTATTTGGTGTCGTAAGACACAGGGACAGAACCCCTCTGATCCTAAACATCCCATCCCCTCCGCAGTTTCGTGGTAGGCTCCGACGGCTATGTGTACCAGGGCCGTGGCTGGCACTGGGTAGGTGCGCACACGCTCGGCTACAACTCCCGCGGCTTCGGTGTGGCCTTCGTGGGCAACTACACTGGGTCACTGCCCAGCGAAGCTGCGCTGAACACCGTGCGTGACGTGCTACCGAGCTGCGCGATTCGCGCAGGTCTCTTGCGGCCAGACTACAAGCTATTCGGTCACCGCCAGCTAGGGAAAACTGACTGCCCGGGGAACGCGCTCTTCAACTTGCTGCGCACCTGGCCTCACTTCACTGTGGTGAGTCTTCTTGTCCCCGAGCTTAGCCTGTCACCCCTGCACCTTCCAAACATGACTCGGGCAGGCGCAACCTTCAGTCTCTCCCCATGGCATCATTTGTCCTGTCCTGACACAACTTCAGCCCTGGCCCTGGCCCAGCCAGCTCAACTGTTGCCTCACTCCTAACACCTCTGCCACCACCCCTCTGAGCTCAGTCTGGCCTTCTTGTTAGATTACAGACTTCCAGCTGGCCAGCTCTCCTCTAAAACGCTATTGCCTTTCAGCCTCTGTCTTACAGCTGCAGCCAGGAACTCCTGGGCTGTTTTGGAACTGAAGTTTCTCTCTCTTCAGGGCCTCATCATGATTATGGCCTGCTGGTACTCAAAGCTCTCATCTGAAGAGCGATTTGTCTTAGGTCCTTACTACCAAACACATAACATTTTTTATTAATTTATGACAATACCCAAGAACTCACTCTAGCCTCCTATTGTGAAGGCTTCTGCTCATACAGCCCTAATCTAACCTGTGACCCTTCAATCCAAATTACTCTGTTGGCAAAACAGTAATAGTAATAGTAATAGTAATAGTAATAGTAATAGTCATAGTCATAGTCATAGTAATAGTAATAGTCATAGTCATAGTAATAGTCCAGTCCCTATTCCTGTGATGCTCTCCTCTGCTCATCTCAACCCTTAGGGCTCTTGATAGTCTCTGACTCCCTGACTCATGAGGATCCTTATATTAGAGCCATCTACCCCTAGCCAACACAACCAGCCGGCCTCTGATTTCTACCACTGCCTAACCACACAGTCGCATTACCTGAGCCTGTTTTGTTTATTTGTGAAACAAAGTCTAACCCAGTCTAGCCCTGAACTCTCTGTGAGGCTCAGGCTGGCCTCCACGCCCACCACCCTCCTGTCTCTGCCTCAAGGGCTGAGGTTGCAGGCTCTTGAAGTCTATCCCATCCAATCGCTCCTTTTTTTTTTTACTTCCTTTTTAATGTGTGCATGCATGTGTGCATGTGTGTATTTATGTCTGTGGTATTAAAGGCAACTTCCGGTGTTATCCCCAGGGAAGCCATCTACCTACCTCCTTTGAGACAGGGTTTCTCCACACACTGAAGCTCACCCAATAGGCTAGGTTTGCTGGCTACAAGGGGTGACAAGGGGTCTTCTTGTCTGCAGATCCCCAGTGCTGGGACTAAATGATGCCACTTTGCCCAGCATCTTTACGTGGGTTCTGGGGGTCAAACTCAGGTCCTCACAAGCATTGTAAGACAAGCATTTTGTTGACACAGCTGTTTCCCCAGCAGCTGTTTTGATTTTGAGACTCCGTTTTCTGTAGCCCAGTGGGGGTTGATCTTTAACTTCAGATCCTCCAGCCTCTACTTACCTATATGTTGGCTCTCCTGTTTTCATTAAGCTATGTATCTTCCTACTCTTGCCTGCAGACAGGTTTGAGTTTGGTTTGTCTTAATAGGGACTTGTACTTGTTATGTAACCTGGGTTAGCTCGCTCTTTCTTTCTTTCTCTCTTTCTTTCTTTCTTTCTTTCTTTCTTTCTTTCTTTCTTTCTTTTTTCTCTTTGAGACAGGGTTTCCACTATGCAGCCTTGAACATGCATAGATCTACCTGCCTCTGCCTCCTGAATGCTGGGATGAAAAGCTAAAGGCCCGGGTCACCACGGCTTGCCCAAGATTAGCCTTAACTCCCCATATCATTTGGCCTTAGACTCCCAAGTGCTAGGATTATAGATGTTTCCCACCATACCCTGCTACAGTCAGCTTTGTGTCCGTTCCTTCACTTTGGGCCCCCATCCTGTCCTATATCCAAGATTCCATAGCCAGGAAGGCAGACCCAACCATACATGCACCCTAAGTCTCATATTCTCATACTTCTTCTAGGTTGAAAACTGAGAACTCCTTTGAGGGACCCTTGAAGACCCAGGAGGCACTGTCTATCCCCGCTGATCCTTTGAGCAACCACCGGCCTCCATTAAAGGGACCACTGAAAGGAGATCTCTGTGAGGACCATCTTCCTCAGAGACCAGAATGAAAGCAAAGTGTATGTGGCTCAGTGGGAGAGCACATAGTTGACAAGCAAGAGGCTTTTTGTTTTGTTTTGTTTTTTGATTTTCATGACAGGGTTTCTCTGTGTTGCCTTGGCTGTCCTGGAACTCACAGAGATCTGCCTGCCTCTGCCTCTTCAGTGCTGGGATTAAAGCCATTGAACCACTGTCCATCCGAGGTTCTTGATCCCTACTCTAGCACCACAGAATAAATAAAACTGGCTATGGGAGCTCATACTTGTAATTATAGCAAGTGGAAGATAAAGGGAGGATTTATCAGAAGTTGTGGGTATTAGGGACTCACACCTCCTAACAATGAGTACTAGAGAATCAGGGTGACAAAAATGGAGGCAGTTTAGTGTACGACCTTGTAAGGTGAAATGCCAACAAAACCAGCAATGGTGCCCCATTGAGGGGAAAACTTATTGTTTATGATCCTAATCAAAATTCCTTTCCCCTCTTTGCTGCATGTTGCCTGGGTTTCATTATCCATCCCTCTTTTTCAACATGTGCTCTTGGTCATGGCGCAGTAAGTGGCCTGTATCCTCCCATACTGAGATAGGTTTGAAAAGAAGGTTTGCCAGAAAGCCAGACGAGAAGAAGGCACGCGCTGTCAGGGCAAAGAAGCCAATGCCTTCTGCTCACCTGAAAGCCGAGCCCATCTAAGGGGCTTCTGTATGGGAAACGAACCACGCTGTTTCCCGCCAGAGCTAGAGGCTAAAACAAAAACAAATAAATGAACTTCAGCACAAAACAGTGATCTGGAGCCACCCCTAAAACTTCCCTATTAGGATGTAAAAGGGCAAAGCCTGGAGGAAAAGTAGCCAGGGAAAGCAGTCAAGCAGGCTCCCACCGCAGATGAGCAGAACTCAGTTATGGGAAGACAGCATCAAACAGACCTTCTTCCTTCACTGTCATCCCTGAGCCTAAGAGGCAGAGAACCTGGGCCACTGGCAGAGGACCACGCAGGAAGTGTTAGCTCAAAGGCACCGTGGGATTGTCTGCCACATAATGAACAGATTGGACCCCACTTCCTTAAAAAGAAAAATTACAATAAAACCATAGCTCAGTGACCGCACTCGCCCCAGTACTAAGGGCCCTGAGTGTCATCTCCAGCACTAGAGAAAGAAAGGAAGAGAGAAAGTGAAAGGGGGAAATGTTAGGAGCAGCCGGGTAAGCAGCCAACTAATAAAACAGAAGAACTCTGGAGATACTTCAGGAGATAAGCTTAAGGATCTGAGTTCAAATCCCCACTATTCATGTAAAAAGCTGAGTGATGCTGAATGCTCCTGTAACCCTGGCGCTACGAAGGGAGGCCACGGGAGGGTGGCTGAGGCTTGGTGGCTACCGGCCAAACTCCATATCTGATGAGATATACTGTCTCCAGAGAATAAGGCGGAGAGTGACAGAGCAGAACACTTGGTAACATCCTCCTCCGATCTCTGTGGATGACCCCCCAACCCCAAGCCCCTGACCCCAGTCAATATAGCAGAACATGGAGTAGCTCACGTGCACAGTGGATGGTTTGGGTGAAGTTGAATGAGGCCTATCTAAAGTATACACCTATGAGCTCAAGCATATCCGGCTGGCTCTACAGGAAAAGCTGTTGGCTTTACTAACCATACCACCCCTCCATTAGGCCGGGGACACCCTTCCGAGGTGAATGTCTGTACTGCACATTTGAGGTCTCCAGCACCACAAACGAAAAGCCTCCCAGTTTGATTGGTCATTCTCCATCGTAGGAATATCCCACATCATATTCTACCCAGTAAACATATACAACCGTAATTTATCATTTTAACTAAATATAACTGAGGGAGGTTACCCACACCTGCAGTTTCAGTTTTCAGGAGTCAGAGGTAGGCATTTCTCTGTGAATTTGAGAACAACCTGCTCTACTAAGCAAGTTCCAGTCCAGTTATAGCTACATAATGAGAGCCTCACTCAAATTTTAATCAATTAATTAACTTACACGCATGTGCCTTGAATAGCAGCGTTTGGGAAGAAAAAGCAGGTGGAGTTTGACTTTGAGGCCAGCCTGGTTTACACAGTAGGGCTAACACAGAAAAACCCTGTCTTGAAAAACGTAATTAATTGGTTAATTAACTAATTCTAATTAATTAAAATAAAGCTGAGTATGTAGCCCAGCAATAGAGTGCTTGCCTGGCACATACGAAGGCCTGGGCCCCACCTCCCACACTGCATAAATGGGACATGGTGATGTGTGCCTTTAATTTCAGGGCTCAGGGGCAGAAAGCAAAAGAATCAGGAGTTCATGGTCATCCTTATGTAGCCCAAGCTGGCATTGAACACGCTACGTAGCTAAAGACCTCCAATACAGATAGCAAGCTCAAGACCAGGCCGGAATACATAAGACCTTATCTCGTGTGCGTGTGCGTGTGCGTGCGTGTGTGTGTGTATGTGTGTGTGTGTATGTCTCTCTGTGTGTCTGTGTGTGTTTGTGTATGTCTGTCTATGTGTGTATGTGTGTGTCTCTCTGTGTCTCTGTATGTGTACACACACACACGTGTGTGTGTATGTCTGTGTCTGTGTGTGTGTATGTGTCTGTATGTGTGTGTCTGTGTCTGTGTGTATGTCTGTCTGTGTATGTCTGTGTCTGTGTGTGTATGTCTGTGTGTGTCTCTCTGTGTGTGTATGTCTGTCTGTGTATGTGTGTGTGTGTCTGTGTGTGTGTATGTCTGTGTATGTGTATGTGTGTCTCTCTGTGTCTCTGTATGTATGTGTATGTGTATGTGTATGTCTGTCTGTGTCTGTGTATGTGTATGTGTGTGTCTCTCTGTGTCTCTGTATGTGTGCGTGTATGTGTGTGTATGTCTGTGTGTGTATGTCTGTGTGTGTCTGTATGTGTGTGTATGTCTGTCTGTGTATGTGTGTATGTGTCTGTGTATGTCTGTCTGTGTGTATGTGTGTGTGTCTGTGTGTGTGTATGTCTGTGTATGTGTATGTGTGTCTTGTGTGTGTATACATATTTATGTATATATGTGTATGTTTATTTTATATATGTATACAATATATATATATATACACAATTTATACACACACACACACACACACACATATTGACCTAGAGCTGTGGCTCAATTGTTAAGAATACTTACTGCTTGGGGCTGGACAGATGGCTCAGCAGCTAAGAGCACTGACTGCTCTTCCTAGATGTCGAGTTCAATTCCCAGCAACCACATGGTGGCTCACGACCATCTGTAATGGGATCCGATGCCCTCTTCTGGTGTGTCTGAAGACAGCAACAGCATACTCACATAAATAAATTTTAAAAAGAAAACAAAAAGAATACTTACTGCTCTTTCAGAGTATCTGGGTTCAGTTCCCAGCACCCCCATAGTGTGTCAGAACCATCTTTGTCTGTATCACTGGTCTCAGTGCCTTTTTTTGATCTCCATGGGCATCAGGCACATGTGTGGTACACATAAACACATACAGAGAGACAAAGAAACAAAACACCTGTTACACATAAGAATAATAAATAGAATGAAGAAAAATTAAAAGAAAATAAAATGAAGAAAATAATTATTTAGGGCCACAGGTATGGCTCAGTGGTAGACCACTTTCACGGTATGTTTATGGTGTGGAGTTTCATTCCTAGCAAAGGAGGAAGAAAAAGCAGAGATCTGAGAATAGAGCCAGTGTATAATGATGTGGCAAATAAAATAAGTAGAAATATACAGGGGAGGAGGCGTTGTTTTATTGGGTAGGGCTTACGTCGCCCAAGCTGGCCTTGAACACGCTATGTAGCTCCAGAGGATCTCCAATTTCTGAGCTCCGAGCTTCTCCCTACCAACTGAGATTACAGGCCTGTGCCACCACACCCAGGTTCATGCGGTACAGGGCTAAACCAGGGCCCTGTGCATGTGAGACAAGTGCCCTAACAATGACGCATACTTCTAGCCTCCAAAATGAAATTCCAAAGGGGAAAAATAAGATTTTTCATAATAGGATTGTGGGGGTGGGGCAGATTTTGTGGCAGGGTTCCTCTGTGTAACCCTGGCTGTCCTGGAACTCTCTTTGTAGACCAGGCTGGCTTCCTCCTGCCACTGCCTTCACAGTGCTGTGATGAAAGGCATGTTCATTTTTCTTTTTTAAAAAAAGATGTGTTTGTTTATTATATATAAGTACACTGTCGCTGTCTTCAGACACACCAGAAGAGAGCATCAGATCCCATGACAGATGGTTGTGAGTTACCATGTGGTTCCTGGAATTTGAACTCAGGACCTCTGGAAGAGCAGTCGGTGCTCTTAACCACTGAGCCATCTCCCTTGCAACGTCCCATTTTCAAAGCAAGAGTTTCAGGACAACCATAGTAAGGAGAGCTTTGAACCTTTGAACCTGGGCCTTTAGTGACTGCCCGCACCCTATACCCAGGGAGTCAGCCTTACCCTATCCACTTCATGACTCCAACTCCCCACATACACAGTCCACTATACATCCCAGGTTGGCATCAAATATGTGACACCAATTTTCTTGCACTAGTCTTCCGAGTCCTGGGAATTACATGTGTGCATTGCCCCACGGGTTATCGTTGCCGTTGCCTTTGTGCAAAGCATTCCTTCTACCTGGCACAATCATCTGTTTTCTTCTCATGCTTCGGTTTGCAAAGGTTATCTCCCTGGAGAAGTCTTCCCTGGTTTTTCCAACCTGAGAGGAATGGCATTTCCGCTCAACTGGTCATCCTTCATCCAGTGTATCTATCTTGTCCCAGTCTCCCACACAAATTCAAAATGTCCCACTGAATTCAGGACATGTCCCCCTCCCCAGACGGTAACAGGAGGACAGAAATCACATTTATTTAATCTCTTCCTCCATTTCATCTAGTGTACAGTAGGCACTCAGAAAACATGTATCCAATGTGAGCTTTCAGAAATGTTCGTGTATGTCTGTGTATGGATGTAGACCCTTGCAGTGTGCAGTGTAAAGACACTCAGCGGCTAGAACAGGGTTTCAGGTACCTCAGAGCTGGACATACAGATGGATGTGAGCCACCCATGCCATGACATTTCTTGCTTAACCTCAGAGCCATCTCTCTAGCCCTTGAATGGAAGCTTTTTGAGACCGATACCATCATCCTTTAAAAATGAGGAAGCGCGGGGAGAGGAAATGACTTGTCTGAGGTCACAGCGAGAAAGGAGATGGCCAGCAGTCCAACCTGGGTGAGAACAGTGCTGACTCACTCCTGCCAGAGCATCCACCCACTCCTTCTCTGTTCAATTTGCATTGCACTTTATTTATTTTGTATGTTGCACGTATCACGTGTGCATGAGAGTGGAGGGGTCTGAGGACAACTTGTGAGAGTCTGTTATCCCCTTCTGCCATGTGGGTCTCGGGGAACTACCTTGTATCCACAGATCCATCTTGACGGTCCCACCTCTTTCTCAAGTAAACATTTATCAAAATGTAAAAGATACTGACTGGACAGCACCCCAAAACTCGCCTCAAAGAGATTTCACAACAGAACACACCCAACCAGCTCTGAAACTCAAAAACAGAGCATGTTAAATTTATGTTGTATGAATTTTACTTGCACTTAAAAATAAATCTGGGATGGGACCTGAAAAAATGGTTCAGTGTTTAAGAAAATAGACTCCTAAGTCCAAGATTAATTCCCAGCAAATATATCAGGCAGCTAAATAAACTCCATGCACGACTGCGGCTCCAGAAGAATCCAATGCTTCTGACCTCTGTGGACACCCTCTCACACACGAATACACTACACCCCTACACACACACACACACACACACACACACACACACACACACACATGAATACACTACACCCCTACACACACACACACACGAATACACTACACCCCTACACACACACACACATGAATACACTACACCCCTACACACACACAAATACACTATACCCCTACACACACACACACGAATACACTACACCCCTACACACACACACACGAATACGCTACACCCCTACACACACACACACACGAATACGCTACACCCCTACACACACACACACACACGAATACACTACACCCCTACACACACACACACACACACACACGAATACACTACACCCCTACACACACACACACACAGAGTAGGGGTACATTTTAAATACTAGTCAAGGTGATTGATCCCAGCATTCAGGAGACTGAAACAGGAAGATCAATGTCAAAGGTTCAAGTCCAGCCTGGAAACTTTGTGTGGAAAAAAAAATGTAAGCTGAAAGTGTAGATCAGTTGATAACGCCTTCATCACACAAATAAAAGCCTGGGTTCAAGGGGGAAATAAACCAAACAAAACCAATAACAAACAAACAAAAAGGCTGGATATGTGGTGCACACCTATAATCCCAGCACTTGGAAGACAGTGGCGGGAGGAATAGAAATTCTCGACCAGCCCCATCTATGTACCAAGTTCAAGACCATCCTTAGACACAATAGATCCCATCTCAAACAAAGCAAAACAAAACAAAAGAAGCCATCTTCCAAAAGTCTCCTGTATGTCCTCACTCAGCCACTAACCCCTCTGAGTGAAATTGATTCCCTGACTTTTTAAAAAGATTCAGTAAAAGGAAGCATGAAACCCCTTGGAGCTGGAGTTCCAAGCAGTTGGTATCTGTCACAGATTTAAGGAGCTGAACAGTCCTCTGCAAGGACGGCCACACACTTCACGACCGAGGTGTCTCTCCAGCCCCAATTCCATGGTGTGCAGTGTCTTCATATGCTTGGTTCTCAACTTTCCACTACTTTCATTTTTTTCTCTTTCTTTCTTTTCTTTTCTCTTCCTTTCTTTGTTTTTTATCCTTTGAAACAGGGTCTTGCAGGAGAACCCTAGCTGCCCTGGAACTCATGAGAAAGCTCCCGCCTTAGATTCATAAGTGCTAGATTTTTGGGTGTATGTAGTTACCACTCCCAGAAAGGTTTGGGACACTATAATGTATATATGAACTCACCCAGGGTATACTCCTTAGTTTTTGCTTTTGTTCAGCACTGTGATTCGTCCGCCATCATTAGTTCAAGAATGTATTCATTTTCTTTGCTATGTGATACTCTTCGGTGTGGAGATGACGCGGAGTATTTGTTCGGCTGACAGTGGACGCTAGGGTTATATGGAGTTGTTAGTTGCCGTGTTGGTGGCCATGTCTATTGGATGCCTACCTAGCGATGGAAATACTGGATCAGAGGAAACCCACATAATCATACCAAGACAAGGACTGGAGCTATGGCTCAGTAATAGAGCATAGGCCTTGCATCCTCAGGCCCTAGGGTCTACTCCCAAGCTGGAGGGATTGGTAAAATGGCTCAAGGGAGTAATGACATTTGCCTTGTAAGGTCGGGAGTTCCATCCCCTGGATCTCACATAAAGGCAGGAGAAAAAATGATTCCACATGGTTGTCCTCTGATTGCCATAAAAGTACAATAATAATAATAAATGTTGACTCTTTTTTTTTTAATCCACTCCAATAAAATTGTGGCACCTTCCCTACACAAGTGAATCTTTCCATGTCACCGCCCTCAGGAGATTTTAGAGGCTCTGTAGCTGTGCTGGCCCCTTATCTAGCATGTTCCCATTTCACAGAAGGCAACTGAAGCTCGAAGAGAGAAGTGTGTTCTGCCTCCTAGACCTCACCAGAAGCCAGAACTGCCAACCTCTCTTCCACCCCTCCCACCTCAGCATCCTGCCCCCATCATGCCCTCCCAGCCTGACTGTAAGGGCGGGGAGGGGGGGTGGTAGACAAGACAGGGTCACGTGGACCTAGGTTCGGAGGAAGGAAGCTAGGCACAGTACAGACGGCTGCTGGTTCTGGACTGGCCAGGAAATCAAGGTAAGAGAGGGTGTACGTGTGGCACCCTCAAGTGTGTTCTGTCCTTTGGAGGCAAAGCTGAGAAGAGACCGGGGAAGATGAAGACAGAATGTGGGCAGACAACGCGCAGAAGTGTCACCTTTTGGTCTTGTAGCAGAGACTCCGCCATGGACCCACCGCTGCAGAATGAAGATTCCCAAACGCAGCCCTCGCCGCTGACGTCCTATCGTTGGCACACTGGAGGCAGAGGGGAGAAGATTGCTGGAGGGTTCCGCTGGGGCCGCTTCGCAGGCTGGGGAAGGGCCCTGAGCCATCAGGAGCCCATGGTGAGCAGCCAGCCAGCCCCTAGATCTCTGTTTCGTCGGGTCCTCTCTGCACCTCCTAAGGAGTCACGACCCAATCGCCTCCGGTTTTCCAAGAGCCTGTGGGGGAGGCACAAGAACGTGGTACCGCTGGAACCCAAGCTAAATCCGAAGGCCCCAGGTACATTCTCCCCCCAACCCAGCTGGGGCTAGGCTTGGGTGGCCGGATGCCTGGGTGTTTGTCTGTCAATCTAGCATCAGCCCTCTAGACACAGGAAGTTGTGGGGAGTATGAAAGCCCAGCAGGAAGTGGCTGGGGCCCCTAGCAGCCTCATCTCTTTCCCCTTAAACTGGGGCAAGGAAGACTCGCAGGACCCGTACGCAGCTGAGGTCCCGATGAGAAAGGGGCATTGAATGGATGCACCTTAGTACTCTGTGGATGTCTAATGGTTCTTGGCCCCGAAGGTTGCTGTCTTCTGTATCCTGAAGACCAAGCCACTGACGGTGTGAATTTCAGTTGCCTTATATATAGCCCACCTCTTTCTTTGTTTCCTTGAATGTGAAATTCCCCATCTGTGCCTTAAAGACATCCATCCATCCATCCATCCATTCATTTGTTCATCCATTCATTCATTCAAGCAGGTGTTATTCATTCAGTGTGTATGTGTGTGTATATGTGTGTGTGTGTGTTTGTGTGTCCTTTACCACAACACATGTGTTGAAATCACAGGACAGCCTGCATTTATTTATTATATTGGGGAGGGGGCAAGCAAGCCATGGTTCCAGGGAGGGAGTCAAAGGACAACTTTCAGGAGTCAGTTTTCTGCTCCAATCATGTGGGGCCTGGGGAATCAAAGTCAGACAGTTAGCCTTGGTGGCAAGCACCTTTACTTTCTGAGCCATCTTGCTGGCCCAAGCAGAAGTTTTTTGAGCATCAAATTGGTTCCGCCCTGACCCCGACTGACCCCGACTGAAGCACGAAGGACAGCTGTGAGCAGAGCAGAGGACACTGCCTGGCCTGTGGAGCTCACACTGTAGTATGTGGGGGAGGAACAGTTACAGACAGAAAAATGAAGTCAATATGAAGACGGCAGATGCTGCAAAATGAGACCTGGGAGACTGGTGGAGACTAGGAAGATTAGAGACCAGGGCCTAGCACGTGCTAAGGGATCCACTAGGTGGAAAGAGTTAGAGCCCCCATGTGGCTCGGCTGGGTGGTAGAGCACTTGTTAACATGGGAGAGGCTGTGGGATTGCGGGCTTTATACCCACCACCAAGAAAGAAAGCGAAGGTGTCTGCATCACCCCTAGTGGTAAGACAGGGTAGAAAATAAACTGAGAAGATTGGTTCAGCAGGCGTTTCCTGGAAGCTCAAGGTTAATTCAGCTCTTTCCTAGAAATTCTCGAGATGCCTTCCACTCATTTCAGAGCTAGGACTACTAAAACTCCCAGCACTTGGAAGGCAGGGGCGGGAGGATGATCGGTCGTGAGTTCTAGGCCAGCCTAAGCCATATAAGAAGCCTTCATCTCAAAGCAAATGAGGCTGTGGTATTGTGACTGGCAGGTAAACACTCTTGGTGGTAAACCTGAAGCCCCACATGGTCAAGGGGAGACCGACTCCTAACGCTGTCCTTTGACCTTCACTTGAACCCACGAAAATAAATAAATGAATTCGAGTTGTTCTCGGGCCTCCACTTGTGCCATGGCAAATGTGTGCGTGCGAGCTCAAACTAAATAAAAAGCAACTCAGCACTAATATTATATTTAGAAAACGGGGTCTTACTACATAGACCTGGCTGGCCTCAGACTCACAGATCTGCCTGTCTCTGCCTCCTGTTTACTGGAATTAAAGGTGTGTATCACCATGCCCAACTATTTCTCTTTCTCTCTCTCTCTCTCTCTCTCTCTCTCTCTCTCTCTCTCTCCCTCCCTCCCTCCCTCCCTCCCTCCCTCCCTCCCTCCCTTCCCTCCTCCCTCCCCACTCTCTTTCTTTCTCTTCTACTGGGCTAAGCTCCCAGCCCTGCAGAAGTAGTCTCCAAGGCCCTATAGAGTGTCAGGGGTTGCCCACAACATAGGCTCCAGACAGTGGTTTCTACCAGGCAAGCCTGCCCCTTCTTAGCTCAGCTCCTCCCACCATGGGGATTGGGGTAGCCCATTGGTGGAGGGTATGCTTAGTATGAGCCAATCCTGGGACTCAGTCCCTAGCACCAAAGACAAACAAGCCCCAGTTCCTAATTAGTCGCACAGACTTCAGCCCAGCCTTCCTTGCCCTTCTCTATCTCCCTGGGATTTCCCAATCTGCCAGCCTTTGTTCAGCGTCTCCACATACCTTCTCTTCCACCTTGGCCGGGTGAAGTTCAAACTTCCTGTCAGAACCAAGTGCGAATGTGCTCTGTCAGGGTGAGGAGTAGAGTCCTCCCTGGCCCGCTTTCCATTAACACCACCTCCCCAAGGGAGAACACTCCCACGTACATACAACTTTTTCTACACCATTCTCTCTTATTTTTTAAATATTACCGTTCTCAAATGGATCCTCTCCACCCTAAGTAAATTATTTTGGTGTGCGCGCGCACGCACGTGCACACATAGCATGGAGAAGTCAGTGGACAGCACGGTAGAGTTTGTTCTCTCCTTCCACATTTAGGCTGGGGCCTTTACCTGTTGAACCACCTTGCTGGTCCCAGATTAGTTATCTATGTAAGAGGCCAAGGCTGGTATATTCTCTCTCTCTCTCTCTCTCTCTCTCTCTCTCTCTCTCTCTCTCTCTCTCTCTCTCTCTCTCATCTTCCTCCTAGTTTAGTGTGTCAGGTACTGGTTTTGCAGGCGTGTGCTATCTCTCTCTCTCTCTCTCTCTCTCTCTCTCTCTCTCTCTCTCTCTCTCTTATCTTCCTCCTAGTTTAGTGTGTCAGGTACTGGTTTTGCAGGCGTGTGCTACTAGGCCCAACTTTGCCCACTCTCTTGGTTAAGAGATGAATGCTTGGATTAGAAGCCTGTCTTTTTAAAAAAAACAAAACAAAACATTTATTCTATATAAGTACACTGTCGCTGTCTTCAGACACACCAGAAGAGGGCATCAGATCCCATTACAGATGGTTGTGAGCCACCATGTGGTTGCTGGGATTTGAACTCAGGACCTCTGGAGGAGCAGTCAGTGCTCTTAACCACTGAGCCATCTCTCCAGCCCTAGAAGCCTGTTGTAATCACATCCTCACAAGCTGTGTGATTCTGGGTAGGCCATTCAACCTCTCTGGGCCTCGGTTCTAATGCCCTTTAAGTGGCTTTTGAAGATTGAGCAAGAAAACACAGTAGAACTGGACAGGGAGCCAGTGGGCTGTGTCCTCTTCTAGGGTTGTGGAGAACAGTTCCCAGAGAGGTAGCGGACGACCAGCCTGACATGATTGCTGAAGTGTGCACCTTTGCTGCATGAAGAGGGGGTCCAAGGGAGACGGGGAGACTCTGAAATCCCCATCCCCCCTCTTCCCAGAGCCAGAGCTGGAGTTGGAGGGAGCCCCAGACCTGCGCGCTGCACATATCCCTGAGCCTCCCGCCCCTGACATGCCTGTTTGGAACATTGATGGCTTTGCCCTGCTCGAAGGAAGACTGGTGATGCTCGGTGAGGAGGAGGTAAGGAAGAGCAGGGGAGGACAGGGAACGGGTCAGACACGGTGGTAAAGGGGTAAACACCAGAAATGTATGTGTCCCTTCCCGGGTGCCTCCCCTTTCTGACCGCCCACTTGTATGGGAGGACAGGGTCCTCGCCAAATCCGAATGGGAAGTGCCAGCTCGGAAAGCAGCATGCAGGCAGCCTTGGGGAACCTCAAAGACCCAGGTAAACTTGGGAATGGGGAGAGGCTGGAGGATTGGGGAACCTTTCAGAGTGATTTACAACGTACCCTCAACCTCCTACCTCTGACCACCCACAGTTCGGACTCCTGGGAAAATTGAGCCGGAAGCTACTGGTTCCAACCAGGTCCACAATGTTCGGGTAAGGCAGCCAGCGTGACAGGGTGGGGGATCAGCAGGGATAAACAAGATCTCCCAGACCTTGGCCTCAAACATGCTGTACCATGTAACTATATCTGCAGACCTTAGATAATAACACACGCACACACACTCTCTCTCTCTCACACACACGCACACACACGCTCACACACACACACTCATGCATGCATACACACACGCACGCACACACACATATACACACGCACGCACACACGCACGCACACACATATACACACGCACGCACACACGCGCGCGCGCACACACACATATACACACGCACACACATATACACACACGCGCACACACACACGCATGCACACACACATATACACACGCACGCACACACGCACGCACACTCACACACACTCATGCATGCATACACACACGCACACACGCACACGCACGCACACACACATATACACATGCACATGCACACACATATACACACACAGACACACACACACACGCACACACACATATACACACGCGCGCGCACACACGCACGCACACACACATATACACACGCACACACACAGAGAGACACACGCATGCACACACATGCACACACACACTCTCACACACATACTCTCACACACACACTCATGCATGCATACACACACGCGCACACACGCACGCACGCACGCACACACACACGCACACACGCACACGCACACACACAGAGAGACACACACACGCATGCACACACACTCTCACACACACACTAATGCATGCATACACGCACACACACACGCACGCACACACACATATACACATGCACACACACAGAGAGACACACACACGCATGCACACACATGCACACATACACACTCTCACACACACACTCATGCATGCATACACACACGCACACACACACATATACACACGCATGCACACATATGCACATACACGCACACACATATACACACGCACACACACACAGACACACATATACACACGCACGCACACACACACACTAGGGCCAGCTGTGGTGGTGCACGACTGTAATCCCAGTCACAGAGACAAGAAGGTTGCTTAGGCTTCACAGTGAGTTCCAAACAAGAGGTACATATTGGGAGTGCCTGAAAAATAAACACACACACACACACACACACACACACACACATGCAATGACTATCTTAAACTTTATGATCCTCCTATCTCTGCTTCCTGAGTAATGGAATCACAGTCCCTGGGCCTAGAGGGCCAGGAAAAAAGGGATCATGGTTAGGTCACTGGCCAGCACTGAGCCTTGCAGAGCTACTGTCAAATAGAGCTACTGAGAGAATTCCTCTCTCGCTTTTATATTGTCTGTGTGTGTCTGTGTGTGTCTGTGTTTGTGTCTGTGTGTGTGTGTCTCTGTGTGTATGTATGTGTGTGTGTCTGTGTGTGTGTCTGTGTGTGTGTCTGTGTGTGTGTCTGTATGTGTCTGTGTGTGTGTCTGTGTGTGTGTCTGTGTGTGTCTGTGTCTGTGTGTCTCTGTGTCTGTGTGTGTGTCTGTGTGTTTCTGTGTCTGTGTGTCTGTGTGTGTGTCTGTGTGTCTCTCTGTGTGTGTGTCTGTGTGTGTGTCTCTGTGTGTGTCTGTGTGTGTGTTTGTGTGTGTGTATGTGTGTATGTGCCTGTGTGTGTGTCTCTGTGTGTATGTGTCTGTGTGTATGTGTGTGTGTCTGTGTGTGTGTCTGTGAATGTATGTATGTTGTTTTATTTGCTTGTTTGTTTGTTTGTTTGTTTGTTTGTTTGTTTGGGCAGGGTCTCTGTATGCAGTTTGACTGTCCTAAAACTCACTAGGTAGACCAGGCTGGCCTTGAACTCACAAAGATCCAACTGCCTCTGCCTCCTGAGTGCAGGGATCAAAGATGTAAATCACGCCTGGCACTCCTCTTCATATTTTAAGAACAGAGTCCTATACTGAAGTCTAGAATTTCCTGAAAGTTTCTATGTAGCTCATGCTGGCCTCTAATTCTCACCAATCCTCCTGTATCTGTGTCCTGAGTGCTGGGATTATAGATTTGAATCCACATCCTCTCCCCTCGCCATTTTACAAGGAGTACAAGGGGATTTCAGGAAAGCGAGGGGCTAGTGCCTTAGAGATGCAGCTGCTGGAGCTGAAGAGATAGTTCAGTGGCTAAGCAAGCATGAGGACCGGAGTTCGGATCCTCTGCATCCATGAGAATGCTAGATAAGCATGGAGTCTGCCTGCAAGTCTAGCTCTTGGAAAGTAAAGACAATCCAGCAGCTACCGAATCAGTGCGTTCTAGATTCAAGTGAGAGACCCTGCCTCCTGGCGGAAAGCACCTGAGGAAACTTATCTCAGCACTCCACACACACATGTATACACACGCCCACTCACATACATGTGAGCACACACATACACATCACACACACATACACACACACACACACACACACACACACACACACACACAAAATATTGTAAAAATCAGAAACGGAAACCTGCCTGGTTTTCTGAGTTCTAAGGCAATCAGTGTAACTTTTCAATTTCCTTCTTTCTGTTACCTTTTTCGATGGATGTTGCAAAAGCCTGTGCTTTCCCTGATGCTCTGGGCTTTTCAACAGTCCCTGTCTGCTTCTACCATGTATAGAGCTTGCTAGCCCCTATTGCTGAACATGCTGGCTTTCTCCGACACTAACTCAAAAGGGATGACTAAGAGAGGGAAGAAGGGAAGGGGGAAGCAGGGAAGGAAAGAGGGAAGAGGGAGGGAAAAGAAAGGCAAGCTGTTGGGTAGGGGGAGATTTAAGAACCTTTGCCCTTCCTGGGTCCTTAAGTACAATCCCCAGTATTGCACAACGCGACTGTAAATGTCACCGGCGGTTACAGATGCTAATGCAGCCTGGACTTGGGCTTGGTCCACCAAGACCAGCAGATCTTCAAAGATCCTCTAGGGGGACAAAGCTGAGGGAAGAGCGCAGGGTTCTTCTCCCTGGCTCACATCCCTCTCTGCCTCCGTAGAAGTTACTCAAGAGGCTGAAGGAGAAGAAAAGGGCCAAGTCGGAACTGGGAGCCCACACTCCTCGAGATGGGTAAGAGTCTCTGGGAAGCTGGAAGGCTTGCGCCAGTCAGCACCTCTGGTCTCCTTTTCCTCATCTTCACCAGCTGCCTCCATGTTCTCTCTATTCCGCTCCACGCCAGGTGAACTCGGGGTCACAAAGACCCCAGCTATTTACTCATCTCTTGCTTGAACGGTGGTAGTCATCTCTAATGAAATAGAAGCTAACCAAATACCCTGGATCTAGGAACTCCAAAGAATGCGTGGAAATTCAGCCATAAGGAATGGGGGTGGGGGAAGGAAAGAGCGGATCAGTTGCAAAGATGCCGGGAAAGAGACAGCAGCTAGGGTAACTAAAGGTTAGAAAGCTAAGGATTGAGTGTGCAAAGAATGACGCCTTGTTTCCCTTCACTGGCCCCAGACCCTCCAGTGCTCTTGGTTCCAGAGAATCGCTGGCCACACTCTCTGAGCTGGACCTAGGCGTTGAGAGGGATGTGAGAGTCTGGCCGCTGCATCCTAGCCTCCTGGGGGAGCCATATTGCTTCCAGGTAAATGAGGAACCCACTTAGCCTCTACTACCCTTGGCACCGTCTCAGCCGCTACTAAACAACTGAATCCCGCTCCAAACAGGTAACGTGGGCAGGTGGGAGCCGCTGTTTCTCTTGTCGCTCGAGCGCTGAGAGAGACCGTTGGATTGAGGACCTTCGTCGGCAGTTCCAGCCTAGCCAGGTCATTAAGGGGGAGGGGACGGGCACAGAAAACCCTTTCACACCAGCCAGGCCCTGCCCCTTCCACGCCACCCAGTTTGCCCCCAAAACCTGCCCCTGCATCCAGTTCCCCACCTATTCGCACCCCAAGTCCTGTTTACCAAGTAGTCACCAAGTCCTCAGTCCATGACTACGCCTCTGTATCCTAAACTCTAATGTGTGAGACGTTCCCCAAAGCCGGATGTGTTCTGCTTAGCGACCCTCCCGATATTTGTGACTCCAGCCTCATCTCCAAGAGGTCTTGCAATATCCCGGTGAGCAAGGCTCCCAGATCGCGGTGCGCATCAAGGAGTCACAATGCGCATCTTGGGTCTTGGAGCGTAGACATCTCCGACACACCCCTCCTATCCCACTCCTGCATGTAGGACAACGTGGAACGACAAGAGACCTGGCTGACGGTGTGGGTGCACGAAGCCAAAGGGCTTCCCCGAGCAGCTGCACCCGGAGTGCGTGCGGAGCTGTGGTTGGACGGCGCGCTACTGGCGCGCACTGCCCCTCGGGCGGGCCCTGACCAACTCTTCTGGGCCGAACGCTTCCACTTCGAGGCGTTGCCACCTGCCCGTCGCCTGTCGCTGCGGCTGCGCGGAGCAGGCCCGGCAGGGGCAACCGTGGGCAGGGTGGTACTGGAACTGGACGAGGTGAGCATCCCCCGCGCGCCTGCCGCAGGCCTGGAGCGCTGGTTCCCCGTGCTCGGGGCTCCGGCGGGTGCGGTGCTACGGGCGCGGATCAGGGTACGATGTCTGCGCGTGCTGCCGTCGGAGCGCTATAAGGAGTTAGCGGAGTTCCTCACCTTCCACTACGCGCGCCTGTGCATGGCGCTGGAGCCCGCGCTGTCTGCTCAGGCCAAGGAGGAGCTGGCAGCAGCCATGGTGCGCGTGCTACGAGCCACTGGCCGAGCGCAGGTGAGAAGCCCTGACTACGCAGACAGGTGGGACAGATAGCGCTTTCTAAGTTGTGCTGAAGAGGAAGAGCCTGGATTGTCCAGCGAGGTGGGACACCGGGAGGGGCGGGACCAATATTTTACCAATGAGGGACGACGAGTGCTGTACGTCTAGAATTTCAGCTGCTAGGGACCTGGCCTTAACTTGAACTGTGAGAGGCAGACCCTGAACTTCAAACCGGATGAGTTCACGCTGAACTTCAGCGAGTCGGGCGGGGCTGGAGGAGAGCCTCAGGCTAGTAGGCACCTTTTCTGCAGCGAGAGGTGGATATTGTAGCCTCAGCTAAAAGCTGAGGGCTGTGCCTGAATATCAGCAAAAAGGCACGAGGCCTGTGCCTAGGTATGAGAGATGAGCCGATGACTGAGATTCCCAAGATCATTCAGTGTGATCTCTGTCCTGCACAGGCATTGGTGACAGACCTAGGAACCGCAGAGCTGGAGCGCTGTGGAGGCCGTGAAGCGCTGCTATTCCGAGAAAATACCTTAGCCACAAAGGCCATTGATGAATACATGAAACTGGTGGCACAGGAGTACCTCCAGGAGACCCTGGGTAAGCAGAGAGAGGGATTGGTGCCAGAGGTCCAGGAAGTGCCGGGCGAAACTGCCTTCTGGGAGTGAATGGTGCTTTGAGGTACTAGCGTCTGGAGTGCAAGTGGAGTTGCTATTTCCCCAAGGCGTTTGGTGCTTACAGAGTAAGTCGGAGATAGGCTTTCTCTTAGATGGGTTTTTTATTGCTGCAAATGAGACACCATTACCAAGAAGCAAGTTGGAGAGAAACTGGCTTAGCTTTCACTTCCATGTTGCTGCTCTTTATTGAAGGAAGTCAGGGATTCAAACAGGGGAGGATCCTGAAGGCAAAAGCTGATGCGGAAGCCATGGAGAGACATTGCTTACTGGCTAGCTTCACGTGGCTTACTCAGCCTGCCTTCTTATAGACCCAAGACCACCAGCCTGGGGCTACCACCACCCACAATGGAAGGGGCCCTCCCGTATGGATTACTAATTGAGAAAATGCCGTAACAGCTGCATCTCATGTAGGCCTTCCCTCAACTGAGGCTCCTTCCTCTCCGAGGACTCTAGCTTGTGTCAGGCTGATACACGAAACCAGCCGGTACAGGGTTGGAGGCTGGGTGTGATGTGTTTGGGCTCGTGCCCTTAGACTGTCTTTGCTGGACTGCAGGCCAGGTTGTGCGGAGTCTCTGTGCCTCCACCGAGGACTGTGAAGTGGACCCCAGCAAGTGCCCAACACCGGAGCTGCCAAAATGCCAAGCTAGACTGCGAAGCAGTTGTGAGGAGGTTTTTGAAAACATCATCCACTCTTACAAGTGAGAATCAGGGACCCAGCACCCGAGCACAGCCCTGCCTTACTGCCACTGTGCTGCCCTCGCCGGCCAAACAGAATGCAGACACTCAAACTTCCCTGGCCTTATTAGCTGTATCTGGCTACCTACGCTTTTGCCATGCCAACTAACCCCGAGTAACCTAGGACCAACTTCCTTTGCCTTCAACCACAAATGATTCCATACCACCTAACCTTGGTCGTATAAGACTTTAATCTCAGATGATGCATTTTCCCAATGCCATGACACCTGACCTTAAGAGATCCGGTATGCCAAATCTCATGAAACTGGTCCTAGGAAACATGAGCATGTCATCCCTTGGCTTCTGGCCCTAGGATAACTCGCATGCTTAATCCTGTTATTTCTGATCCTAAGTAACACTGTAACCCTAACCCCACCTTCTGTTATATTATACACAGACACCTCACTTTCATGTACATTTATTATACCCCAAACTCATGACCCTTGTTCCCATATGTTCTTGTCTGCCCGAATCTAAAAGTTCAGGACCTAAAAGTTGCCACAATTATGCTATAAGTTCTTAGCCTCTGGAACCCAAGCCCCAAGTATCATTATCCCCGATACCCCCAACCTTGCAACCCAAACAACAGGTTCTGTGAAATGAAAGCACACACAGGCTTCATCAATCACAGATCACTGATAAGCCGAGTAATGCTTCCTATGCCTCTAGACTTATGACCTTGATCATACGCACTCTTTACGTCCCTGTCCCCTTCCTCTAACTATTGCTTCTTCTGCCCCAGCTATTTCCCAGCAGAGCTGGGCACCGTGTTCTCAAATTGGCGGGAAGCATGCAAAGCACGAGGCTCTGAGGCACTGGGCCCCCGGCTGGTGTGTGCTTCTCTCTTCCTAAGGCTCCTATGCCCCGCCATCTTGGCACCTAGCCTCTTTGGCCTGGCACCAGAGCACCCCGCCCCAGGCCCAGCCAGAACTCTTACACTCATCGCCAAGGTCATCCAGAATCTTGCCAACTGTGCTCCGTAGGTGTCGGGAGAATTCGTGGCAAGGATGGCATCGGGGAGTAGGGGGGGTTGGCGGGTGTCTGTCCTGACTTAACCAGGTTGGCTCTGACTCAGGTTTGGTGAGAAGGAAGCCTACATGGCCTTTATGAATAGCTTCCTGGAAGATCATGGACCGGCCATGCGACACTTCCTGGATCAGGTAGCTATGGTGGACACAGATACCACACCCAGTGGCTACCAGGGAAGTGGAGACCTGGCCCTCCAGTTGGCAGTTCTTCATGTCCAGCTCTGCACAATCTTTGCTGAACTTGACCAGGTGTGACCTGAACCCAGAACCCATGGTAGAAAGGTTGGGTGGCACTGGTACCAGAGAGTTCACAGGACATCTTCCTTACATCCCTTGACAGAAAACTCGAGACAGCTTGGAACCACTACCCACCATCCTTCAAGCCATTGAGGAGGGTCGGCCTGTCCCAGTGTCTGTACCAATGCGTCTTCCCCTGAACACTGCTCATGTCCAATCCAGGTATCTTCAAACCTTGCCTGTGTTCTCATGGGTGGCAGAAGGAGTTCAGGTGTTAAGATGAAGGACACCAGGGGCAGGACCACGTTGAGGTCAGAGGCTGGGGACGTAAGGAGGCAGGCAGAGGGGTGGACCACTGTGTGGTCAAAGGTCAAACATCTACAGAGCCAGAGTTCAAGATTGGGATGGAGTCATGTCAGAAGTCAGGGAAGAGTCACCTCCAGGGTCAGAGGAAGTAGCCTTGTGGTAAAAGGTGAAGGCCATGTGTCAGAATCTGTGGATGGGGTCTAATCATGGGTCAGGTGGAGACAAGATGTTATGAAGGTCAGTGAAG
Source organism: Rattus norvegicus (assembly GCF_021556685.1). Taxonomy (NCBI): domain Eukaryota; kingdom Metazoa; phylum Chordata; class Mammalia; order Rodentia; family Muridae; genus Rattus; species Rattus norvegicus. The sequence continues at coordinate 16,605,474 of NC_141540.1, read as the reverse complement.
GAGAAGTCAAGCTTAGGGAAAATAGGACGAGTCATGGGGCCAAGGTTAGAGATCATTTCCTATCAAAAGTCAAGAACAACCGGGTCAGCTCAAGCCCAGAGGTTGGAGAGAAGATAAGGTCAATTAGGAAAAAAGTGGGTACCCTTGTGAGCAGAGGCTGACTGCCCTGGGGTCAGACTGGAATCAAAATTATTGAAAGAATCAGGTCAAGTCAGAAGTCAGAGCCAAAGCTAGAGAGGAGGGGGAAAAAGATTAGATCGGGATAGTAGTCAGAAGTCAAAAACAGGGTCTTAGCAAATCAGAGGTCAATTCTGGTCCTAAGAGAATTCCACTGATGTAAAAGTGGGGTCGTTTCTGGCTCTAGGCTGGGGTGGAGTCATCTCCCTCAACTGAGGGTCTGAACTTTTTCCATCGCACCTCCAGCTTCTCTTCAGGGGAGAAACCCGGCTTCCTGGCACCCCGAGACCTCCCCAAGCACACTCCTCTCATTTCCAAGAGCCAGTCTTTGCGCAGCTTTCAAGGGGCAGGAAGCTGGGCCCGTCGGCGGCCAGATGAGGAGCGGCCCCAGCGGCGGCCGCGGCCAGTGCTGCGCACACAGAGCGTCCCTGCCAGACGCCCTACCCACCATCGCCCTGCTGCGGGTTCCAAGCCTCGACCCAAAGGCTCTCTACGCACTGGTCCTGCGACTTCCGGACGGGCCTGGGCTAGGACTTCCACCTCTCTACCTCGGAAGCCATCGGTGCCTTGGCAGCGCCAACTGGACCAGCCCGGGGACCGATACCAAACTCCGGGAACGCACCGACCAGTGGGCAAGGTGACATGCGGTCCAGATGATCGCCAGGGTGTGGGGCGGGCTGCGGCTAAGGAGCCAGATTAAGGAAGGGCCTTAGGGCTCTTCTGACTCTAAGACTGTTTTCCCCGACCTACAAGTTTCCCCAACAGGGTACAAATGTGATAAAATGAGGAAGGGACCTGAGGATGGGTCGGATTACAGCTACTGTCTTCCCACAGCTAGCAGAGATACAATGCGAGGTAGCTGCACTCCGCGAGGAACAGAAAGCCCTGTCCCATCTGGTGGAGTCGCTGAGTACCCACATCCAGGCCTTGACGGAGCAGCAAGAGCAGCTCCGCTGTCAGCTGCAGGATCTGGACTCCAGACTGGGAGCTGGGTGAGCCCCGCCCTTCAGGGTAGCTTGGATCCCAGCTTCTTCGTCAGGGTGGCTCAAGTATCTTCCAGAAAGTCCCTCCCCTACTAAACCACCCCCACCTCCAGGTCCTAACAGCTCCAAGTTACTAGTTCAGCCCTGGCAGCCTCTCCCTGTAGGGCCAATCTCACACGTCTTTGACTAGTCCTTTTACCTTCTCACACCTCTTCAACCAGACCCTCCTATCCCGATTGGGCCATCTGGGCCCTTCCCGCCCATTGGTCAGTCCCCGCCTTCAAATTGATTAATTAATCCCTCCATCCCCCACCCTCACCCTGTCAGTGTTCCTTCTGTGAAACTAGATTTAACTATGTAGTCCAGGCTAACCATGCACTCTCCAGCCTCTTGCTGCAGCCTCAGCCCCCTATCCTGAGTTTCACGGTTGTTCCACACTTGGCTAGTCTGCATCTTGGCCGTGCCAAGCTCTAACCAGAACTTGCTTCAGATAGACCTATGCCCTGCTCTCCTATTTGAACGAACTCCAACTTCACTCCAAGCCCTGCCCACTGAGTCCTTGGCAGTCCACCCAGGATGGGAGGGAGTTTCCCTGTTTCTGACCTGTCCACTCTCTTGCCCCTGACCCCTCACAGGATCTCAAAGTTGGATTCTAATGGTGGTCTCCCAAGCAACGGTAGCCTCGGGCTGAAAAGTCTGGTAAGAATCTTGTCTGAGACTGGAGAGAAGTGGGGAGTCTGCTTGGCAAACACTCCCAACTCCCACCCCAACCTCAAACCCACTTTTACTGCCTTCCCAGGAGCACCGCATGACTGAGATGGAATGTTCTCAGAACCAGCTGAGGGATACCCTCCAAAGCCTACAGCTTCTTTCAAAAACTCCAGGATCTCGGAGCCAGCCCCCGCCTCTCAAAGCACCATGTGTCAATGGAGCTGATCTGTCGATGGGCACCTGAGTATTTCACCCCACTCCATACAGTCTGGAAGCCAGGAGAGCCACTACAGAGGATTTTCTGACTACCTCAGTCCTTCATGGCCCTTAGTAGGGGACAGAGTGGGAGGTGTCAATCACTCTGGTAACTGTGAGGTTGCCCAGTAAATCTCCATTTCAGAAAATCACTGGTTTCTCTGCCCCTACAAAGATTAATGCAAGAGCATACCCAGTTCTCTACTCAGCTCCCCCAAATTCTTACCTAATTTGAAGTCTCCCGAAGATGAAAATGATTAGCAAAATTGTCCTCACTATTGGTGTGATCTAAGGTCATCACTCTAAAAGACTCCATTCTCTCTTCTGTATCTAAAAATTCTCTGCATAGTTAAAGGTATTCAATAAAAGGTATTTATCATTGTTGTGGGAACCACCTGCTTTTCCATGATGCACAGATCTCCCGCCCACCTATCCCACCTCATCCCCTGCCAATACCTCAAGTTCTGAGTGACAGAATCTTTCTAGACTTTGTCTAGAAAGACAATGCAGGTACCTTTATGGCAGGGAGAGCAATGGGTCTGAGAGGCAGATGAAGGAACGGACTGTGCATGAGAACACGGTTGAGTTCTATGGCTGGTTGAGTAAGGTGGATGAACCAATAGGCAGGTGACTAGGTTAGCTAATTCACTGAACATTTGACCTGCTGTAAGGCAGATCATGAATCAAAATAGACAGGTCTACTTAGAGAAGGCTGACACAAAATAGGAAATTAACACTTGAACTAAATGAGTAAACACGCACACACACACACACACACACACACACACACACACACACACACACACACACACCTCACGTTTATCGAGGTCTTTTGGGACTCCCAAATGAGTCATGGGAAAATAACTCCTGTCTTCTTCATTTGGTGAAGACAATATACAACTGATGGGTGACTCTATGGGTGGATGTTGGTAGGACTGTTGAATCCCTTGATTCTGTGGAAAAATAGAAGTGATGGTGGGCTGGTATGTGGAATATGGGTGAATAGGTTAAGTGGACTTTTGGATAGACGAGTAGGTGTTAGAAAGGTAAATGGATAGGTGATTTGTTTATTCGGTTGTTGAGTGGTTGATAGATTGAGCATGTAGATAAATGGGTAGACAAATGAGTGATGGGTGGGAGAAAGACAACCAGTTTGTGATGTATGCATACGGTCTAGTCTGGAGGCTATGATCCTGAAGGCTAGGTGGAGGAGAGCTTAGCATTGAGAACAGACATAAAGTAATGGAGATGTTGAAGTCCAATACAAACAACGAGAAAAGAAAGAAAAGTGTCCTTATGATTGGGAGAGTCTGAAAGCTAAGGACTGACTGACTGGATGGAGTCATCAATGATTCATGAATGACCCAAGAGAAAACTTCTATGCTTCCCTCCCACTCACCTGTTATTAACAAACCTAGATGTTATTAACAAACCTAGTATAGGAAGACCCAGTGGGGTGCAGAGGACAGGTTGTTGTCATGGTAACAGAGCCCCTCCCTCGACGCTAAGGTCCTGCGGGCCCTTTAAGGGTGACCTGCTTGGCCACTCCCAATATGGCGGCGCGCCCGTTGGATCCCCCCGCCCCCCGGAGTGGCACAAGGGGGGGCAGACCTCCTCATCATGGCGGCGCGGCGGGGCTGTCGCGCTGAGGTCACGTCGGCGCGCCGGGGGGGGGAGGGGCGGGGCGGCGGGGGGACCGATTTAAAGGGACAATGTCCCCCGAGCTGTGGAGGCAGCGGCGGCTGCGGAGGCCGTGGCACCCGCACCAAGAGCTGCAGCAGCTGTAGTGGAAGCGACGGCCCGGCGAAGTAAGGGAGTTCCCAGCCAGCGACTACGCCTCCCCGGTGAGGCCCGACCCAACCCGGGAAGCTCGCGGGCGGGGCGGAGCTGGAACGGGGAGGGGAGGCCTGGGCCCGGTCCGGCCGGGCGGGACCCCCTGGGGCGGGGGGCGGGGCGGGGCCTGCAGGGGCGGGGCCTGGCCGGGGGCGGGGCTGTACAGGTGGGGGGAGGGGCGGGGGTCTCGAGGCAGGTGTCTCCCCCCCACCTCAGCTCGTCCCGCGGGGTCTCCCGCCCCGAGGTGCACGGGCGAAGGGCGCATCCTGGGGACCCTAGCTTCCCCGCAGGGTGCGTCCGCGCAGCGCCGCCCCTACCTCTGCGACCCCTGCGGGAGGTGGGGTAGGGAACGACCATCTGGACTGGAGCCCCCTCCCCAAGCTGCCAAAGTGCTCCGAAGTTGCGGTCCTGCCCGATCCCCTCCGGCAGTGCCTACCCCAGCGGTACCCGCAGGTGCTTTCTTCAGGCCTGGGCAGGGACCCCTCCAGCCAAGACTGTCAACCCACCCCATATAGGCCCCCCGGGAGCACCCAGGCCCCCGAGGGCAACGCCTGCTACCAGGCCTGGAGCCCCGGCCCCGCCCCGGTTGCCTGGGCCCGGCCTCACCACCGTCTCCCTGGGGAGAGCGCCTCATTCCTGCCCTTCACTTTCTGCTCTACCTTGAAGGTATTTATAGGTGGAGAGGACAGTCGCCCTCCTACCCCAGGGTCCTTATTTCTGAAACCGGAGCCCTCTCGGTCCCTTTCATCCTCCGGCTAGAGCAACCGATATCGGTGGAGGATGGCAACCAGTACTATTGGAAGGTGGCAGGGTGGAGGAGCCCAGGCTTGGTATGCATGAGAGATCATGCTGAGGAGAAGGGAAGGGGTTAATGGTGGGGGTCACTCGAGAGTGTGGAGAGGTTAAGGGGTTAATAACCCTACATTCCTGGGTAGGGAGAAGGGTGTAAAGGTTGGGAAAGTGTAGGGGTAATTGATATGGGGCAACAGAAGTGAGAAAAGTATAAGGGCAAAGATTGGGGGCACTTGAGACAGTGCACTCATGAGCTGGGAGTGTGGAAGTGGCTGGGATCCTGGACACTGGATGCTTGGCAATAGGTTATGCAGTTACAGGACAGCCAGGAAGCAGCTGGACAAGGTGAAGCCGTGAGTGAGGGATGAGAGGAATAGGCGGAGGTAGAAGGATGGATGAGGGAGGACTGAGGTGACTGAGTGTAGGTGTGTAACTGAGATGAATAGAGTCCGGGAAGAAGCTGGAAAAAGAGAAAGCTTTAGTGTATTGAGGCATGCTGACAATAAAGGTGATTGGGTGACAATGGGTGAGAATGGGGCCTCAACACCACTTACCCCAGTCACTTCAACTAAGAGGTAAACTGAGGCCATAGGCCTTGAAGGAGAGGACTAGGGTCTTGAGAGGTGGGAAAACAAACAGAATTCTTTTCTTCCTCTCCTAAGGTCTTCCCTATCTTTGTCTCCAGACCCACGATGTCTTGCTGAATCTGCCAGGTCCTGAGTGAAGATCAGCGGCTAGCACCCATGGAGGGGTTACTGGCAGGTGGCCTGGCTGCCCCGGATCGTCCTCGAGGCCCAGAGAGACTGCCTGGCCCAGCTCCAAGAGAGGACATCGAGGGTGGGGCTGAGGCTGCCGAAGGGGAAGGTGATATTTTTCGATCTTCACACTACCTGCCCATCACCAAGGAAGGCCCTCGAGACATTCTGGATGGCAGAAGTGGCATTTCTGGTAAGAGGGCTCCGTGGCCCTAAAGAAGCATCCCACTTAGCCCCCAGGGCTCAGAGAGAGTCAGGTCACCCAACCCAACAGGGACTGAGTTGGGATCGGAACCTGCTTGGTGCCCAGAGCCTTCTTTAGTGCTCCACATTGTACCTTTCATTTTGCCCTTACGAAAACAGATGTCTTGGGAGCCCATGACTGGATCACAGTCCCCCAGAGGATGGTAAGGAACTGGGATTCGTACTTGTAGTGGCCTGACTCTCCCCTCGGAGCTGGACACCAGCTACATCCAAATACCCATATCAGCACTCTGAGCTCTTCACCCAAAGCCCACTTGTTCCATCTTGCAGTCTTGATGGAGCTGCAAGAGCTTGTGCCCTCTGGTGGTAAGGTAAAAGTCTGGGGAGTCAGAGATTCGAGTTACCTCTCTCCCTTGGTTTACCCCCATACAGGGCTAGCTCACACTGACCTCACCTCACAATGCATTGTTTGTTTATTAAACACCGAGCACCTGCTGTGTGCCACTTTCCGTTCTGGGTGCTGGGGGAAATAATCATAAAGAGGCGAGAGTTTCAGTCCTCCGGGGGTTGGCGTTCCAGAAGGGAAGTTGGACACAAGGAACAACTGAACAGATGTCATAAGGGCAGGTGATGATGGGGGCTATGCAGATATTAAACAGAGGGCCAGGATTGGGCCGGGGCGACTTGGGGGAAAGCCTCCGGAGAAAGTGGTATTTGAGGCACCACACGGAATGAATGGTGGGAGGTGCCCCCCCCCCCCCGGGGTGGTGGGACAGCAAGTACAAAGGCACTGCCCAGGGGAGGAGCCTGGTGTGTTTAAGGACCTAACTGATATTTAAGGAACTGAGTTTAAGGAATCTGACGTGACAGAAGAATTGTAGACTGAGGCATCAGACGTCTCCCTTCGTTTCCTTGGTCGGCCTCCAAAAACTTGGCCCTCTTAACTTCCAAGCACCTCTTTAGCAGTTCCTACATGCCAAATTCTTTGTGTGCTCAATTCATATCATATTTAAAACCTTTGTGGGGAAAGCCTCCATTATTTCGTGTCTCGTCTTAGGGTGGGAACTCCAAAACCCTGAGGGGTGAAGTAAGGGTCCCAGACTCACAGAATCAGGCAGTAATGTGGCTCGCAACCCTCTCCCTTCTTTGTTTTATTTTGCTTTTTTATAGAACTGGGGGGTTGCACGTAGGCCCTTGCACATACTCGGCCAAAGCTGTTCCGTTGAGTTCTCTCCCAGCCCCCTTTCTTTTTTAAATAACTTCCCTTTCGTCCGTGTGTTCTTTCTCCTCGTGTCTTGTCTTGTGCGTTTTACATGTTAGGCAAGCACTCGACCCCTAAGCTACATTCTTCACCTCCTCTCATTTTCGAAGGTTTTCTAATTTCTAATTTGTCTGCATGTGGCTGTGTGCACGGAACTGCTGGTGCCTGCAGAGGCTGTAGACGCCAGGAGCCGGAGTCATGGATACTTCAGAGCTTCCCGGCCTTCTCTTTTTACGTTTTTTTTCTTCATCATCATCATTTTATATGCATGGATGTTTCGTGTACATGTATACCCGTGCGCCTCCCGCATGGAGCACCTGCAGATGTCAGAGGAAGGCATCAGCTTTATCGCAACTGGAACACACATAGTTGTGAAGTGCAGTGTGGATGCTGGGAATTGAACCCCGGGTCCTTTGGAAGAGCAGATAGGCTCTTAAAACACAGACGCACCTCTCCAGTCCCTGGTTTTTGTTTTGTTTTGTTGTTGTTGTTGTTGCTGCTGCTGCTGCTGTTGTTTTTGTTTTTGATTGTTTTGGGTTTTTTTTATTTTTTTTATTTTTTTATTTTTTTATTTTAAGACAGGCTCGGGGTTGGGGATTTAGCTCAGTGGTAGAGCGCTTGCCTAGCAAGCGCAAGGCCCTGGGTTCCGTCCCCAGCTCCGAAAAATAGAAAAGAAAAAAAAAAAAAAAAAAAAAAAAAAAAAGACAGGCTCTCTCTGTATTGTCTTCCCTGGCTGTCCTGGAACTCACTCTGTAGATCTGGCTGGTTTAGACCTCAGAAAGTCACCTGCTTTTGCCTCCCTCCCAAGTGCTAGGATTAGAGTCGTGTGCTTCTCTTTTAGCTTTTGAGTAGTTTTTTCTTGAGTTGAAAAAGTTGAGTCCTTTCCCCCCTCTTTTCTGTTTTCTTTCTTGTTTTGTGTTTTGTTCTGCCGCTTGCATTGCTGAGTTTGGAACCCAGGGCCTCCCAAAATTAGGCATGCATTCCGCTTCCACTCAGCCACATTCCCAGAATCCCTTATTTATAGCCCCTCTGGAGCACGCTGATCTGCCACCACCCTGCAGCTCTTCTCGTGGTGCTCAGGTGTTTGTGAAGCCACCTTTCTAGAGTGAGGTAAAGAAGGGACCCAGCACATGTTGTCCCTGCTGTCTTGGAACCCTTCATCTGGGGCAGGGAAGGTAGACACGGACCACGAAGTAGAGTGAGGAGGAAGCAACACGACTTAGAGGCAGGCTCGAGGGATCAGGACAGAAAACCTGTAAAGATTTGGAGAGGATGACTGGCACCTCCCAGTATGAGACAAGAGGGGCATGGTAATGAGTCCTTGGAGCTGAGGGCTCACCCTTAGCAGTCCCCTCTTCAGGACCAGTGAGTACCAGGACTTTATCCCAGGTCACACAGCTAGCCAGGGCAGGGCTGGGCTCTCAACTTTGTGGGAATTCAAGAAATCTCCTGTAGATTCCAAGGGACTAGGCGTTTTTCTCCAGGTAGAGATGACCCGAGACTGGAGAGATGGAGAAGGTAGGTAGGTGTGTGTCTTCGATACACCACACCCCCCACTGGAAAACAACCAGAGATTCATGTGTGCACCTGTGTCACAGCTAGGCAGGAGGAGAAAGAGGCCACTAAGGGGGACTAAACCCACTCCTAATGGGTTCCTAGAGTAACTGGGAGACTAGGTGGGGATGGTTGCGTTGAAACAGAATCATAGCATAGAGGTTAGAGAGAGCCTGGATGTCTGTCTCACTGCACTCTCAGCCCGCTGACTCCCCTTCATAGACTAGGCACTTGCCCTGGGTGTCTCGTGATGTCTATAAATAGGAACAGCCTCTGAGGCTGCTATTCCATTCTGAAGTCTGGGCATTCCCTCATCCCTATGCAGTCCTGAGAACCCCTCAAGGATTCCCAGGACTGGCACCCCCAAACCTCTCTGCCTGGACTAGGAAATACCACTGCCTTCTCTATCTTCCATTATGGCTATCAGCTGGGACCCTGTTCAAGCCCCATTGCAGTCCCATATACCTCTGAGGTGGGCTATAGCAAAGTCCTGTGGGGCTTACATGTTCCACTCAGATCAGCGAAGAGTCCGGTGCATGCCTACTATTGTCCTCGGGACATGGAATCTGGGAACAAAGAATGTGTCATTTCTGGATTCATGGAGGGAATGAATCAGAGCATGGAGAAAGAAAGCCTGAGGTTACAACTCTAGCCTCCAGCTTCCACCCCAGGACATCATCAAGCCAGCCTTGACACTACAGAACATCCATCTCCTCCTTCCCCCCATCGCTGTTTCTCTGGATGGAACGTTTCCTGTGATCTCATTGGCCCCCGTCAGTGGCCCCTTGAAGCTGGTTTCATGGCTGTCTGCATTGTACTGAGGAAAAAAAAAAAACAAAAAAACAAAAAAAAAACAGAGGCTTGTGAAAGGCCACTTCTGGTCACACTGCTGGACCCTGCACTTGGAGTTGTCTGGCAACAAAGTATAGATTCTTGGCAACTCTGCCAAGCTGCAGGCTGCCTGGCTCAGCGTTTAAGTGGCTCACGAACACCCTTTCCTCTCATTTGTAAGCTGTGTCGGGGACCCTGCATGGCAGGAGCCAGTGAGGGATTCTGCCACTGCCACTGACTCAGAGTTGCATTTGAGATACCACAGGGACTTCTGGATCTCCTTCAGTGTGGAGGCTTCTGGGCAAAGCCCCCACCTCCAAGCTGTCTCAGATATAGGCCCTGCTTGGTCTCCTTCTTCCAAACTTGCTGCCACTAAAAATAGGAGCCTCACTGGAGCTGCTCAAAGAGGCCAGTGTGCCCCCCTGGCTCACGGAATTCTTAGACAACAGCCATTGCGCACAGCCATCAAATCTGGGACACTCAGAATTTCAGAAACAGGACACCTGGGACCCTCAGACCCACATCTCTAGGCTGTGCTGGGACTGGTTAGCCACTGATTGGTCACTTTCTCCTAATAAGCTGTCGTCTGTGACTTGTGTCTAGGACAGACTCTGTTTCTTATGGCTGTTATGGTCACTGTCCTCTCCAGCACCTTATCATAACGTCTGTCTTTAAACCCAAGAATATCCCCGCTCCTGGTGGGTCTGCCTCCATGGTTCTCAAATGGGGACAAATCAGGTCCCACAGGGGACACCTTGGGTGTGTGTGCAGACATTTTCAATTGGCATGATTGCAGGATAGGTAGGAATTACTGTCCCATGGGCAAGTTGAAGCCAAGGACATTGTGGAATATCTTACAGTGTGCAGGACTACCCCAGCCCAGAGAAGGATCCTCTCCAAGTGTCAGGACTAAGACCACTCTGCTCTAGGATAGGAAAATTTTATACCCCTGCCCAACATTTTAGAGGCCATGCCATTGTAACAGCCCTTTCTGTCAGACTCAGCAGACAGACTAGTACCTTCCTGACCACGCCCTCCCATTTTCATTCTTCTGTCCCCAGTGGTAGGCTTTCAATTCCCAGGGAAAATTGGATGGTGGGGGATTGGAAGAATCCGTGCCAGTCCTCGCCCTTTCTGGACTATCCTCAAATTGAGGTTGATCCAGCAATTGCATCTGTCAGGCCCTGGCCAGGGCACAAGTTCCCCCAGCGTATTAACCTTGGCCCAGGCAATTGGCTTACTCCCTGCTTGGCGTGCTTGCCATGTCAGGCAAGCGTGGCAGATAGAGAGGCACAGGCCAGGATTCCTGCAGTGGCTCCAGGCATTGGCTCCACAGGCAGATAATGGAGAGTTGGCTCTATCTGTGTTATTGCGGTGTGGTGGGCATTCCCAAGAAGAGATTCCATTCTAGGATTTAGGGTCCAGAAGGCAGGTGTGGATCATGTGTGGTTCAGGGTGGCCAGGCTCCCCACTCATTATCTGGCATGTGTCTGTTGAATCCTTGCATGCCAGATGATGGAATGCTGCCATGAATGAGCTGCAAATGTCCCAGTTCTCAGGGGGCTTATGTGCTTACAACGCATCCAGACATGCAGCTATCCAGAGGGAGTCTGGCAATACCTGGGAGAGCTAAGAAATAATGAAGCAGGTGCCAGGCATGATGGCACAGGTCTATAATCATAGCACTCAGAAGGCAGAGGCAGGAGGATGATGGATGTAAGGCTAACTTGGGTCACATAATGAGTTCTAGACTAACTGGAGCTACATAGCAAGATTTGTTTCAAAAAAAGCTAAACAAAGCCAGGTATGGTCATTGATGCCTGACATCCCAGCAGTCAGAAAGCAGAGGCAGGGGCATTGTGAGTTTAGAGGTGGTCTCAAGAAAGACCCTGTCTCAGAAGGAAAATGAGGACTAGATATAGGGGCACACAGCTGTAGTCCCAGCACTTGGGAGGTAGAGGTAGACAGATTGGGAGTTTAAGGGCATCCTCAGCTACATATTGAATTTGAGGCCAGCCTGAGCTATATGAGACCCTGTGCCCACAAAAAAAATAAATAAATAAATAAATAAAACCAAACCAAATCAACCAACAGAAATCCAAAAAGTAGTACATAAATAAATAAATTAGGTTAAAAGAGATCAGAGCATCTTGTTTGAGTGAGAAACTAAAGGAGTACGGACTGCAAAGGTCCTGAAGCTGCTACACAGTGGTGCACACTTCCCTGCACTTAGGGGTCAGAGGCAGAAGGATCTGGATGAGTTCGAAGCCAGCCTGGTCTATATAGCAAGTTCCAGGACAGCCAGGGCAACATAAAGAGACCCTGTCTTACACACACACACACACACACACACACACACACACACACACTCACACACACATACACTCACACACACACATACACTCACACTCACACACACATACACACAGAGTTGGGGGAGGGATGGCTAAGGTCAAAGAAAGTTAGGACTCAAAGCTTCAAAAAAGTGGGGTTTGGGGATAATTTAGTAAGGGCAGAGCAGTAAGGATCCAGGAAAGAGAAGGGAAGTTGAAGGAACCAACAAAGACTCAGACTTGTGGCGGGTGAGACTGTAGCCTTTTCCTGCAGTTAGAATGAGAAGCATATGAGTTTTCCCAGGGTATGACTTTAAAACAAAAAACCAAAAACTACCCTGGTTGCTGGATGTGGGGAAGACTAGAGGGCAGCAAGCCCCTAGGGTCTGCCAGGAGACCTAAGGGGACTCCTTCAGAGAACCTCCTTTTAGGATACAGGAATGCAGAGGTCAAAAGCCTCTGAGGGATAGGGTTGGGGCCTACAGGCCCTTTCTGAAGTACCCCCACAAGGCTCTTGGAGCTGAGGTATGGAGGGCCCTGGCTAGGGGAAACCCGGCCCTGGCCAGGGGGACCCCAGCCCCTCAGGGTCTCCCCTCTTTGTTGCAGATGGGCAGCCCCATCCTGGCCTCAGCGAAGCCCTCCCCCGTGCCACCTCCGCCACCCATCGGATCAGCAGCTGGTGAGTGCCACGCTGGCCCTGACCTCAGGTAGGGCAAGGGGGCAATCAGGAGTGTCTAGGCTCCATCAAAGCCCTCTGGGGAATGAGAAGGGGACAGGAGGGAATTAAGAGGCCAGGCAGGAGGAGGCGATTCCCCATAGACCAGCCCTGGGTATGTGCTAGGGCTAGGGGACGGGGGTGTCATAGCAGCACAGAAGGTCAACTCTCATTACCCCTGCCAGGAGCCAGGCCAGAGAGGAACAAGGAACAATCCTGCAGGTTGAACCCTCGGAATGCAGTTTCTCTGTTAAGTGATGCTTAGATTGATGACTCTCTGAGCCTCAGTTTTCTCATCTGCAAAATGGAAATTACCTTGCCACAAGATGTTTCATAACTTTGCCTTGGGAACTCAAGGATCATTGGGAGAGAACAGGAATCAGCTTCAATGTTAATGGCCACTCCTCTGATTCTTTTGTTCGTTTGCGGTGCTGGGGACAAAACTCAGAAGAGGAAGGTCTTACAAACTCAATGCAAGTGTTCTACCATCTGTCCCTAAGTTAGCAAGCCTCAGCCTTGCTACTCTTTATTAAAGAGTTCAGTGGGTCTGATATATAATTATGATAGCCTCAAGATTAACAACGGAACTAGAAATGAATAATAACCATTATGTTCTGGCCCTCAGTTCAGCCCACTGACGCTCTGCCAAGACCCTGAGAGGTACTTTTAATATTGCTTGGCACCAAAGGGCTCAGAGATGTAGCACTTTGGCCTCCTCCATTTGGCCTGTCTGTACTACCCATTTCCCCACCTGTTCTGTAGATGTGATCCATCCACTCCCCTGGGAAGGCAGGCTCTCCAAATGAAGAGAGTCATCCATCTGTAATCTCAGCACTCGTGAGGCACATACTAGAGAATTAGGAGTCCAGGAACTTTCTCTGCCACATAGTAAATTCAAGGCCAGAATGGATTACTAAAGTGCTCAATAGAAATAAATATACATACATACATTCACACACACACACACACACACACACACACACGTATGTATATGATGGGCACGATAGCACATACCTACTATCTCAGGACCTGAGATTTTTAAAGCAGGGCAGTCCAGTCCAACACCAGCCTGGGGTACATAAAATCAGTAAATAAGCAAGTCCATCCGGTAATACAGATTTAGAATGTGCAGCTACTTCAGAGACTTAGGGAGGAGGATTGTGAGTTCAAAACCTGTATGAACTACAGAGTGAGTGCAAAGCTAAACTTAACAAGATCCTGTCTCAAAGTTTTAAGAAGGGAGAGGGCCTCAGTATATAGTTCTATGGTAGAGCACTTGCCTAACGTGAACCAGGTCCTTGGTTTAATTCCCATCACTGGGGGGAATGTAGAGAGAATTGATCAGAAATACTTAAACTAAGAAGTCCCAGAACCTGGTGTGGTAGCTACAGCCTTAATCTCTGCACTTGGGAGGCAGAGGCAGGTGAATCTCTGTGTGTTCAAGGCCAGTATTGTCTACAAAGTAATTTACAGGACAACTAGGAGACCCTGTTTTAAAAAAAAAACAGAAAAACAAAAAAGAAACTACAAAGCCTGATGTAGTGGCCACACTTTTAATCCCAACACTTTGGAGTCAAAGGCAGGCAGATCTCTGAGTTGGCGTCCCTTCTAGTCTACATAATGAGTTCCAGGCCAACCAGGGAAACCTTGTGTCCCCCTGGAAAAAGTCCCATCACTCCCAAGGCTTACTAGGTATCAGGTGAGGTAAAGTGTTCCCTGATTCCTAAGCACTGATACTGATCACTATCCTATGTTTTGTTTTGGGGTCATAGTCCCTACTTGGAAGGTTGGCAAGCTTTTAAATAAGCACCTGCTTTGCGTAGTAGTTTCCATAGGTGATAACTGTCAAAAAAGTTCCTTAGACATTGTATAAGGAAGACAAGATTCCTGACTTTTGAAAATCATCTCCATTTTTAGGATTGGAAAACTGAGGCCCAGAGAATTTTCCTCATCTACTCTGACCTCCCAGCCCTACCTATCTCCCTCCCAGGAAGGTCAGGGTCACTGGAATCATTAGTCACTCCTGACTCTATCCTCCAAGAGGGGAGGTGGTTCATCCTTTGAGCTGTCCTGCCACAAAGTTGACCTTCACCAAATTTGGGGGAGAGATGTGACTAAGTCGCCAGTTTGGGGAGGACCAAGACAGAAGCAGCCTTCAGCCCAGGTCAGAGCCTTGGATCCTCCCTGGGGAAAGGTGAGAGTTCACTGTACCACCAGATTTGGGGATACTCTTTTGAGGCTCTATCCCCAACCTGTGGTCTCTGCACATTTCCCCAATGATGCAACAGGGCTGGGCTGTATGGACAGGTGTACTGTAAGCGTTGAACCTGGCCGTGTCGCCATACCCCTGGAAAGGCCCATTTGGACTTCCTCACCTTTACCCTGTTACTCACAACCTCTCCACAGTCACCCTTATGCTGGATCTCAAGAAACTAACAGTTCCATCCAGCCTGGGAGGACTCCCTGTCACTACTACCCTAGGGAGGGAAACCAAGGGTCACAGCTAACTTATCCCCATTGGCACTTCCTTGCAGCTACTGGGATGGAGACAGCCTGGACTTTCAGCCGGGCTCCCCACCACCCCATCTTCTGGGTCCCTTTCCTGCATCCTTTGATGTTCAGGGGTCTTGGGAGCATCCCATGGTCCAGGAGGCCAGGGAGGGCACCCCGTCTGAGCAGAGGTTCAAGGACTCAGTTATTGTGAGAACTATGAAACCCTATGCCAAGCTCAAGGGCTCTAGAAAGTTCTTGCACCACCAGGGTGAACTGAAGTTCTTAGAGAAATACTTTCCAAGCCACCACAAGTTTGATTGGCTCCAAGATACAGATGAACAGGGGCTCCTGAAGGATACAGGGTTGCACCTGGACCTCCCTGCCCAGCCACCAAATGTTACTTCCTTCAGGAGGGTAATTGTGCCAGTGGATGACACTCCCAAGACCTTGGACACCGAGGTTATGGGTACCAGAGAGGACCTAGAGGACTTTGGGGAGGTGGCCCAGCCTTCTGAGTGGGGTCTTCACACATCGGCCTCAGAAGTGGCCACCCAAACCTGGACAGTGAACTCTGAAGCATCTGTGGAGCGACTGCATCCCCTGCTGTCCCCAGTCCAGACAGAACCATACCTGTGTGAACTGTTGCAGGAAGCAGCTGGTGGGGTGGACAGCCATGAAGAGGAGGAAGAAGAGCCAGCTGTGTTTCCTTGCATCGAGTGCAGCATTTACTTCAAGCACAAGGAGCACCTCCTAGAACACATGAGCCAGCACCGCCGAGCACCCGGCCAGGAGCCCCCAGCCGACCTGGCTCCACTGGCCTGCAGCGAATGCGGCTGGGCCTTCACAGAACCCACGGCCTTGGAACAGCACTGGCAACTGCACCAGGCTTCCCGGGAGAAAATTATCGAAGAGATCCAAAAGCTAAAGCAATTTCCAGATGACGAGGGCCGTGAGGCACGGCTGCAGTGCCCCAAGTGTGTCTTTGGCACCAATTCCTCTAGAGCCTTCATGCAACATGCCAAGCTGCATGTGCGTGAGTCACTGCCCAGCCGGCAGGCCAAGGAACCTTTCAGGGGTGGCAGCCCCGTCTTAGATGTTAGCACCCTCGTCTATCCCTCCTATGGAGACTCCTCAGGCCTCAATACCTGCGTTCACTGTGGCTTCACAGCACCTAGCAAGAGTCTGCTCAGGGAGCACATGAGGCTAGTACATGCCCAGGCCCACTGGGAGGAGGATGGAGAGGCCTTTGAGGACCTCACTGGCCAGCCAGGCACTAGCCAGGATGCATATACTCACTTACCTGACACTGCCACCATGGACTGTTTTAGCAAATCTGAGCCTCTCTTGGCCTCTGTGTGGCAGGATAACCCTTCCGGCTATGACCCTGGCCTAGCCTTTGGTCCAGAGTATCAGCAGCCGGGCATGAGAGATTTCCCATTGTTAAATTCAGGCGAGCGGTCTCTCGGAAAGCTGGCCTTCCCTTCTTCCCCTGTGCCATCTGCTTCCTATTCCATACAGCTCAGCAGAGACAAAAGCACTGTCCACCTGCAGAGAATGGAAGACAAGAGTCCTCCCTGGAGCGGAGAGGAAGAGGATGAGGATGGAGTGCTGACTCCTGAAATGGATTGTACTCCTGAAAATGGAGCCTTTCCACCCCCAGCGATCCCTAGCCTCATCCCTCAGCCAGCCCTTGAGTTGAAGCAGACTTTCCGAGATGCCCTGCAGGCAGTTAGTGCCTCGGAGACTCAGCAGTGGCAGCTCCGAAGGATGGTACCTATTGTTCTGATGGCAAAGCTTAGGCCACAAGTCATAGCTGCAGCCGCCCGGGCATCCCCAAGGCTGCCACCTGAGGAGCTAGAGCTGAGAAGCACCCACCCCCTTGACTTCCTGCTCCTAGATACACCTCTGGGGAGCTCACTGGGTCTGGACACATTCCTAGAAGGGGAGCCAGCCATGGCACTAAAGCATGAGGAGCGGAAATGCCCCTACTGTCCTGATCGTTTCCACAATGGCATTGGGCTGGCCAACCATGTCCGGGGCCACCTGAACCGAGTGGGTGTCAGCTACAATGTTCGGCATTTCATCTCTGCAGAGGAGGTGAAGGCCATTGAACGCAGGTTTTCCTTCCAGAAGAAAAAGAAAAAAGGTAGGGCATCGGCCTTGCTTCGGGAATCCATCTCCCTCTCTCAATGCCTGGGAGTCACAGAGCTGGACTTACCCACCCTTACTCTGAATCCCACTGCAGGGTAAAGTTTGGGGCCTCCTATCTTGAAACACCTGGGAGCCATGGGCAAGGTCACCACTAAATGTTGGTGGATGTGCAGGTGTCTCAGTGCCCTGGTCACAATGGCAGCTGGAGAGAGGAGTTTGAGCACAGCAATCAGCCACAGACAGATAATTCCATTTGATTCTCTCATGCAATAAATGTGTGTTGAACTGGGTCATCTCTGTTCTGGACCCTGAAAAGGCCAGCAGTGAGCTAGACGACAAGCAAAGTAACAGGACTCCTGGTGGGCATCAGAGCCTGGGGCCATCTATGCAGTGTGAAGATTTCCAGGCAGAGTTTCTGATCCCCGAGGTCTACCTCTAGTTAGAGCACACTGGGTAGTTCTGATACTGGGTAGTTCACAGCCCACTTGGGGAAGGAGTTAACATGATGTTTGAATGAATAAGAGTGCATGGAGGTGTGGGGAGGAAGAGAGAGGAGAGAGAGATATGCTACAGTGTGCAGATAAGTGGTAGACAGCCAGAAAACTAGGCAGTTCTAGCACCAAGTGACCAGGGCTCCGAATCTGAGAGAGGAAACTGTAACTTTTGAGTGTTCAGAGAAGGCTCCCAGATATGAGTATCCCATTCTCTCTTTGTCCATTTCTTCATATAAACTACACTTAATTTATAATATGGGAAAAATGCCAGGAAAAAATAGGCAAGGAGAGGGCGTCTATCTAATACTCTCATATTGCCAGTCAGAGAAGCCGGTTCTAGATGATGTTCCTAATGCTGCCTGTTGTGCATGTGGGAGTCGGGGAAGTCAAGCTTTCTGGAGTGTCTGGTTTGGAGAGGGGGGACAAGCTGAGAGTCTCTGATCAGACAGAAGCATCAACAACAGAAAGGAAGTCAGGCAATCCGGGGGTGATTGCTAGAGCAGGAGATGTCCTGGGAAGGGGGTAGAGTTAGGGTGGAGAGTGGCTCCCCTGACCACTACCCCAACCCAGGAAGTGTGTGTCTTCTTTCTGCAGTGGCTAACTTCGACCCGGGCACCTTTAGCCTGATGAGATGTGACTTCTGTGGGGCTGGTTTTGATACCCGGGCTGGCCTCTCCAGTCATGCCCGGGCCCACCTTCGTGACTTTGGCATCACCAACTGGGAGCTTACCATCTCACCCATCAACATCCTGCAGGAGCTGTTGGCCACCTCAGCAGCTGAGTTACCCCCAAGTCCCCTGGGCCGTGAGCCTGGTGGGCCTCCTGGAAGCTTCCTGACTTCACGACGGCCACGCTTACCTCTCACCATGCCCTTCCCACCTACCTGGGCTGAGGACCCTGGGCCAGTCTACGGAGATGGTAAGGGAAGGGAACAGGTCAGGCTCCTACACTTTCCAGAGGGATGGTGGGTAGGTTGGAAAGACTCTGCTTTCCTGGGAGCATTTTATCTGCCTGTAATCCCAGCACTCAAGGCTTGGGCAAGACAATCAGTGCTAGCCTGGGCTGCATAGCAAATTCCAGGCCTGAGCTAAGCTGGCTCTGGTTGTTTGCCCAAGACTATTAAGGTGTGTGTTTTCATCATACCGATTTTACAGAGGAGGAATCTGAGGCACAGAGAACTTAATTTACCTGCCCCAAATCATATAGCCAGAGCAAGATAAGCTTTGCAGTCCAGGTAGTTGGACAGCAAATTCTTTGTTCTGAAAATATTTCCTGTGTTGAATACTATGTCCAATAGAACTTTGTGAGATGTCAGTAATAGTCTTTAACAATCTGTACTGGCCTCAAGGGTCACCACTGGGTACACATGGCCACTGAGCACTTAAAATACGGCTGATATGAGCTTCTTGTTATCTTACTGTTGTGGATGGTACAGCTCTAGAATCCAGACTCTAGGGATATGGCTAAGTGATGGAGTACATGCTTGTCATAAGCAAGACGTTCCCAGTACTCACTACAAAAAGAGGAGAATATAGATTCTAGGTTCAACCAGTTTTACCCAGCAACCTTGGCAAACACCTCCCATAACTCAAGCAATTGCATGTACTAAGGTTTTAACCTCTGTCATCTCAGATATGCCAAAACAAAACAAAACAAAACAAAAACCAATCTTGTAGGGCAAAGGTTTATTTTATTTTGCTTTGATGTGCTGGGCATGGAACCCTGGGCCTCAGGCATGTTACACAAGTGTTTTCACCACTAAGCTGTGTTCCTCGCCTTGGGATTGGGTATCATCTTACAGACAGAGAAACTGTGGATTATTTGCTTTGTCCCAGCCACACATAGGCAGAGGTGGACTTCTGAACATCGTATTGATAGTGTCTGGAAATCTAGAATCAATAGTTGGTATTAGATTGCAGGGATAGGCACATCAGAATTAGAGGAAAAGTGAAGGACCTGATCTCTTAAAAAAGCTGACTTTTGGGGAACTTTTAAAGGACAGAGAACTCAGCTGGGCATAGCAGTGCACACCTTTAATTCCAGCACTCAGGAGACAAAGACAGGCGGTCTACATAGTGAGTTCTAAGACAGCCAGGGCTATGGGAAGAGATCCTGTCAAAAGAAACAAAAGTAGTGGGGTTGGGGATTTAGCTCAGCGGTAGAGCGCTTGTCTAGCAAGCACAAGGCCCTGGGTTCGATCCCCAGCTCCGAAAAAAAAGAAAAAAAAAGAAACAAACAAACAAACAAAAGTAGTAAGGGGACATAGAACTCTGCCATGGGACATAGTTGAATGAAATTCAAACTGCTTGGCTTTGAAGAATGAAATACATCTTAAATGGGAGGATTGATGCAAGGTTCCTGGGGCTGGGCTTTCTTCTATGGTTGCTCTCCCTACAGTTCCGAGGCTTGAGTGTAGATGTGTATTTTAGACTTGACTGGACTCGTCCCATCTGTAAGCCAGCTGAAGGCACTTGAGAGTTTTCAGAGGACAGTGTAAGGATGTCAACAGTCCATCTTCTTCTTTCTTCCTTTCTTTTTTATTTATGCACTGTCGCTGTCTTCAGACACACCAGAAGAGGGCATCAGATCCTATTACAAATGGTTGTGAGCCACCATGTGGTTGCTAGGATTTGAACTCAGGACCTTAACCACTGAGCCATCTCTCCAACCCCAGTCCATCTCTTTCTTAAAGAAGAAACTGGGGCCGAGACAGGTTGGTGACTGGCTGCAGCCACATCAGAGAGACACAAACGAGTGGAATATGAGGCTTGTTGCCTTTGGTAAATGATTGCTCACAAGGGCTTCAGCTTTCCTACTTAATTTGGCTCGTAATGTCTCTGGCATGGCTGAAGGCAGAGCCAGCCTTAGGGTGTCTAGGTCTGTAGAAAGTAGTCCGTGAAAGCTCCAGTTCTCACCCCCTTGTTTTGTGTTGTCCCAGTGCAGGCCTGTATATCATGCTCACATTTCTTATCTGTCACCAGAGCCAGACACTTCCAAGGATGAGACAAGTACCTAACAGCCAGATTCACTCATGACCAATCTATTTCTAGAAAAAAAAAAAAAAAAAAAAAAGTTGTGTCACTCTCCAAAAGGAACTGGCCCAAACATGGCCTCTTCAGGGAACATACGGAGATGGGGGGCATTTATGGGGTACCTGAACTGATCCTAAAATCAAAGTAATGGTATCCCAAATTTGGGCCAGGTTGAGGCAGTGGTCCTGAGTGGCAGTTCTTTTTTTAAAGGTTCTTCCCTTTTTTCCAAGTGAGCCAGAAGAGGAAGGCACCAAATTGGGGGCGGGGCCCGGTTACATTCTGGCCCCACCTATCTGTCAAGGAATGTTGTAGTTTAAAGTTGGGGCGGGAGCAGTGAACGGTGCTAGAATCATAGAGGAGGGACCAAGTTTCTTGGATTGCGGGACAACACTATCTGAGAACAGCTGGATAGATACTAGGCTTATGTGGGGCTGGGATAGGATCACTGTGGTGGAGAATCTAGTGTTTTTCGGGATTGTTCTAGAAGCTTTGCCTTTTGTAAGGATACTTATGATCAGGTCCAGGTTTGTCTACCTGGCAAGAGAGACTTTCTATTAAAAAAAAAAAAAAAAAAGAACAGGGTCTCAAGGCAAGTCCTAGCACTACTGTCAGGATTCTGATTCTGAATGCTTATATTGAGGTGAATGTGTGTGGCTGGAGGGTTCCTTTTCTAGATGTAGAGATAAGTATATCCTGGAGTGTGGCGGCTGCTAGAGGCGGATGGCAGCTTGGCCCTGAGCTCCAGGCAGCTCCTAGGAGCTCGGAAGTGGAATTCTCAGCGCCCAGAGCATTTCGCTCGAGGCGCTCGGCGCTCATCAGGTCGCCCTGGGTGCGCCCGGAGGGGCGGAGCAGAGCACGCTCGGAGGTCGCGGCGCGCGGCGCTCCGCTGCTCTCGCCTGAGGCGGCCGCCCCGCGTGCGCCGGAGCCAAGATGGCCGCCTCCACCGCCCAGTGCCGAGTGACAAAAGCGGAGAGCAAGGCGGCGGCGGGGCCGCGCGCGGGGGGTGCCCGGGAGCGCGCGCCCACGGGGGCGCCCTCGCCAGGCCCCCCGAGTCCAGGACCGGTGGTTCTCCCGGCGCCGCCGCCGCCTCCACCCCCACCGCCGCCGCCACCGGCGTCGCGGGACGGGCCCAAGGCCGAGCCGGAGCCGGGGCCCGGGCCCGCGCCCGCGCCCGCTCCGGGTAAGAGTTGGCGGAGGGGAGGGTCCGGGGAGGGGAAAGTCGGCGTCCCTCCGGAGTGTGCCGTCGCCACCCTCAACACCCGCCGTCCGATCTCTGTGGCACCCCCCCACCTCAGGCGCTCGGGCCCTGGGCCTCTCTCAGCCTCCTGGAGGGTCCCAGGCTTCGGAAGCACTCTGCAGTCGCTCCTCGGGACTCTCGCCGGCTCTGACAGAAGTCCCCTGCCTCTTTTGGAGTCTCAGAAGCTCCCAGTTGTCACGGTTCCGATCCCCTCGGTGTTGGAAAGCCACTTTTGGCCCTGCCCCATCTGACAGACGCGCCCACTTCCACCTGGAGACTTTGACAAAGTACTCTGTGTCATGATCTCGGTAGCCTTCTGTCCGGTCTTCTTGCTTCTGTGGGACTCAGATTGAGCAAAGCGACCTACCTTAACCCCCTTGCCCTATTGCTTTGTCCTGGTCGTCTCCGAAGTCCATCTGACACACGGTTCTTTCATCCTCAACTCTTGTTCAGAATTCTACCTCATCGCCTCCTACTATCCCCCATCCCTGCCCCTTTTAATGAAAACTCAGACTAAGAAAACCACCCTTGAGTCCTTCTCTCTACATATCTCTTACCGGAGGAGGCATCCTCGATGAATAGAAGCTTAAGAAACTTCGTGCAAACTTCTAACATTCCCACTCTTCCTGTCCCCGAGTTGGTCCAGAGTCCAGGTTCTTACCTTGGCCGGTTCAGCTGGTGATGAGTAGTTTACTGCTGGGCTTGTTAGTGTCTTTGAAGCTCCAGCTCCCTTGTCTGGTAGAGATTTCCCCTCCCTGTCCTCAACTTCTTGCTTTTTCTACCTTGTTTCTCAGGCTTATAGACTCTAGTCTCTGACTTTTTTTTTTTTAACTTTTCCCACCTTTACCCCCTTATAAATTCTACACAGAGAGGCATTTTTGTCTTAAAATGCCCTCTGATGAGGAATCTCGGCTCAAATTTGCAACGTGTTCTCAGACCAGTGAATCTTCTACTGGACTGAAACTACTGTTTGTCTTTCCTGTCATTGGACAGTCTTGGTGTCCCTGCATTGGGCTGCCACAAAGGTTTATGGGTGCAGTCTCAGCTCTCATGGAACTTCCATGAGTGGCTTCCAGAAGTGAGAGCAGATGCCAAGGATGAGGAAGAAGTACCATTCTTTGAGTCTCCTTCTTGGGGTGGACAGCCTGACTCATGATTGGGCTGAGCCTGTCTCCTCCACCCCACAGGCCTGTGTTCTGAGGAAAATACAATGGTGGCCATGGACTTGGGGTCTTCCTTACTCCCAAAGAAGAGCCTGCCTGTCTCTGGGACCCTGGAGCAGGTGGCCAGTCGGCTGAGCAGCAAAGTGGCCGCAGAGGTTCCTCAGGGCAGCAAACAGGAGCTGCCAGACCTCAAGGGTGAGTGGCCAGGATAGTCACCGTCACAGAAGCGCCTTTTGGATTAGCATGGGTTGGCACTCGTTTTCCTTATCGTTCTTTGAGGCAGCAAGGAGATACTACTCACTGTCTTCTACACTGAGTTTCTGTAGCTTTGGCCGTACGCGTGTCCCTCAGCTACTGCCTTACTGGATGAGGAAGGAATATCCAGTGATACGGTGGACAAGAGGCCGCAAACTTAGGGATGCACCAACCTTACTTGTTTTGAGCTTTCGTGTGTTTCATATTTGTTTTCCGTAGACCACAAAATTCTTGAGCATAATGCTACTTCCTAAGTATAATAAGAAGGGCAAAACCAACCCACCTTTGCATCATTGAAGTCAGGCGGGAAGGCCAAGAAGTAGATGGGGACTGGACCAGGACTGTTACTAAGACCTCTTGTGACGTAGCACTTGAAGTTAGTTGCAGAGAGAGTAGGTTAGGCATTAGCTCTGTGTGATCTATCTGTATGCACACGACACGAATGTGTGTAAACATTGTCAGGGCATTAGCTCTGTGTGATCTATCTGTATGCACACGACACGAATGTGTGTAAACATTGTCAGGGCATTAGCTCTGTGTGATCTATCTGTATGCACACGACACGAATGTGTGTAAACATTGTCAGGGCACCCTGGTATGTTGTGGGTCAGAAAGGCATCCCCACTGGCTGGACCACAGAGAGTGTAGCCTCCTATTGTGTGCCCTTGGGCACAAATATTCTCTTCTCTGAGCCTCAGTTTCCTTACTTCAAACCAGAAACACTAACCTCCACCAAATTAGAATGGTTGTCAGGATCAGAGGGATTTGGCAACAACCAAACACTTACTTCGCACCTGGGTAACGGGAGGAGAATGGGTTAGCTGTACCCGAAAGGCCTCATAGCCTTCCATCCTAGCCTCCGTCTCATCCTCCAGCCCAGAGCCTGACCACCTGTGAGGTCTGCGGTGCCTGCTTTGAGACACGAAAGGGCCTGTCCAGCCACGCACGTTCACATCTGCGGCAGCTTGGGGTCGCAGAGTCAGAAAGCAGTGGTGCTCCCATCGACCTCCTCTACGAGCTGGTGAAACAGAAGGGCCTGCCTGACGCTCCCCTTGGGCTGCCCCCTAACCTGACCAAGAAGTCCAACTCACCAAAGGAGTTCGTTGCTGGGGCTGCCAGGCCTGGCCTACTCACCCTGGCCAAACCTATGGATGCCCCTGCTGTCAACAAAGCCATCAAATCACCTCCTGGCTTCTCAGCCAAGGGCCTGACCCACCCATCCAGCTCTCCACTCCTCAAGAAGGCCCCACTGACTCTGGCAGGATCCCCTACACCCAAGAATCCTGAGGACAAGAGCCCCCAGCTGTCCCTGAGTCCCCGGCCAACTTCCCCAAAGGCTCAATGGCCCCAGTCTGAGGATGAGGGGCCGCTGAATCTCAGTGAGTTTGGGTACTGGGAGCTGAGGGGGGTGCTGGGATGTTATGTGGTCCTCAGATGAGGAGGACCCAGGATAGGAACTGAGACCGGCAGTTTCCAGATCCTGGGTCATCCAGGTCAGTGCTAGTTGAGGCGCTCATTGTCTCCTATTGGGCTGTCCTGTGATGGTCATTTTCCCCTATTCTGGTGATCTTCCCCTGGAAGTCGGCTACAGATCTGAGCCTGCAGGGGCCTACTTGCCACTTGAGAAGAACTCTTGTCCTTCTCTGGACTGATGGTGGGGGTGGTAAAAGTAAAAGGGTGCCTGTGGACCTGGCTTTCCCAGTGGGAGTCTGGGATATCGTGGCCCATACAGGTACATGAGTAGGCAGTCTACCAGATTCCTTACATTGGCTCCTTTTTTCATGTCTCTTAGCCATTTATGCTGAGGCATCTCCCTGTTTGTGCCCAAAAGTAGAAAGAGACCCTCCAGGTTCAGCAGTCAGGTTTCTAGAGATATCCGTTATGCTTTCCTACTTGTGGGCAGGAATTAGAGTCTGAAGATACCTGTGTTTCCTGGCACCAGTTGAGTCTGCTGTGGGTTCAGGGTTAGGGTCCTTGGTAGTCGTGTGGTCCCCTGCTCTTCACCTTCTGTCCTCCCCTGTAGTTCCTGTAGCAGAAGTCCCAGGAAGAGGGCCTGTGAGCGCTAGGACTTGACACAAGTACATCCTTAAGCTTCCCATCTTTACTCGATGCCAGTGGGCTAGGCAAGGAATTAGCTGCCCTGCCACCTGAAACCTACCAAGAAAAAACACAAAACCTGTCAGAAGCATGAAACTTGGATCCCTAACCACCTGGGCAGCTGAAAATCACAGCAGACCCTCCTGCCTTCATCCCCTAGGGCCGACCAAGGTAGCGGCCGTGAACCCCCTCCCCCTGTGTTTTGTCTCCGCAGCTTTAGATAGTGACGGGGGCAGAGAGCTGGACTGCCAGCTGTGTGGTGCCTGGTTTGAGACCCGCAAGGGCCTGTCCAGCCACGCCCGTGCCCACCTGCGCCACCTGGGCATCAGCGACCCGGATGCCAAGGGATCCCCCATAGACGTGCTCCACGGGCTCATCAGGAGGGACGGCATCCAGATCCGCCTCCCACCCGGGCGGGGAGCCCTGGCCCAGCTGGGGCGGCCTCCTTCCACCTCCACAGCCCTCTCCTTGCTCCCTCCCCCACCGCCGGCCAAGAAGGCCAAGCTGAAGGCCTCGGGTATGGCCAGTCCCTGGGGGAAGCAGGATCTCTCGGCCGCCGGCATTTTCTGGGCCTCTGATGTGGAGCCATCTCCTCTCAACCTCTGTAGGTTCTCACTTGAGCTGCCCTTCCTCCCTGTGGGCCCTGGAGCCCCTCCCTGTGGGGTCATGGCCCCCTCCCTACTCCCTCCCTGTTGTAGTAGGGAGTAGACAGGGGCCCTTGGCAGTGGGTTGGCTCAACCCAGAGACTTTGTTGGCAGTGGGCTGCTGGTACCGCTCTCTTGGCCTTTGACCCTGCCTGAGAGTGAAGGCCAAGGGGAAGGTCCTGCCTTTTGGTGTGGAAGGTGTCCTGGGTCTAGACAGTATGTGGCACCTAGGCTGGCTTAGTCCTGTCTCCTCCCCTGTTCTCGCTGGGATCCACAAAGCTGTGGAGTATTAGTACTGCTCTCTGCCAAGACAGGGGTCCTTTCAGCTCTCCAGAGCCTCTCCTGCACCTCGCCTCTCTGTGCCCATTGTCTGTCCCCACCCCTCAGCTCCCTCACTTGTAGCTGCCATCCACTGCCACCCTAGCTTATGGACACATTGCTGCCTATACCTAGCTGGCCAGGATACTCCAACAGGTGACGGCCCAGATGATGTCCATAATTATAACTGACCTTTTTTCTCCCTGCTGCAGCTTCAGGCCCAGAGCCAACCAGAGATATCCGGTGCGAGTTCTGTGGTGAGTTCTTTGAGAACAGAAAGGGCCTGTCTAGCCATGCACGCTCCCACCTGCGCCAGATGGGTGTGACTGAGTGGTATGTGAATGGCTCGCCCATCGACACACTGCGGGAAATCCTGAAGAGACGGACCCAATCCAGGCCAGGTGGACACCTCCACCCACCAGGTCCTAGTCCAAAAGCCCTGGCCAAGATGGTGGGCAGTGCAGGTCCTGGCAGCTCACTAGAAGCACGAAGTCCCTCTGATCTTCACATCTCACCTCTGGCCAAGAAGTTGCCACTACCACCAGGCAGTCCTCTGGGCCACTCCCCGACTGCTTCTCCTCCTCCCACGGCCCGGAAGATGTTCTCAGGCCTTGCTACACCCTCCCTGCCCAAGAAACTGAAGCCTGAACATATGAGAGTGGAGATCAAGAGGGAGATGCTGCCAGGGGCCCTTCATGGGGAGCCACACCCATCTGAGGGTCCCTGGGGTGCGCCTCGAGAAGATATGGCACCCTTGAACTTGTGTAAGTGACCCTGTGCAGGCTTCGTAGAACAGTTAGCTGGTGCTGCTCCTTGTACCCTTTTAGCAGCATCCATAGATCACAGGACTTAAATGGAAGATAAACAAGTCCAGAGAACACAGGACTGACTTGCTGTTTAGACTCCTGTACCCAAGTGACAGCTTGTTTCTCTGTTATTCATGCAGAAGTAGCAGACTCATATAATTATATTTATATGCCCTCTTTTGCCAATTAGTAGTGGCTGCCAACCAGATCCCTAGGAGGATTAGCTGCAAGGATCCACTAGTGATGTCTGCCACTGAAGGAATAGAGGGATGGCATTCAAATGTTTGAACTATGTCTAACATTTCTGGTAGTTGAATGTTTGACATTTGACTCAAGATCTCTGTTCTCCATAATGTAGTAAGTAGTGAGTGAGTTGGGCAAGTCTCATTTGGAGGATGGAGCTCAGCATAGTCCCATGTCTGTGTCTGTACAGTTTCTTGAGGATTAAGTGTGATGAAGCCCTTACCCTGGTGCCTGGTCACAAAAGCTCCTCATGTAGCATAGTTGCTATCACGTCAGTGTTGCCTGCGTCCCTGGCGCTCTCACACTATGCTCATTCTTGACTGATTGTTTGCTATACTCCAAGCAGGCCAGCATGGCCACGGCTTCCCCTCAGAGCTCACATGACAGCTCCCTGCCACATGCTCTGAACCCTTCTGATTTTATACCTTCTCAGCAACGTTGGGAGAGACTGGTTTTCATCCCCATCTTGCAGAGAAGGAAACTGAGGCTCAGAGAGAAGTAGCTTGCTCAGCCTTACTCAGGGAGACCTTGTAAGGCCAGCTAGAATTAGAGGTAACAAGACACAGAAGAGCTGGATGGATAAGATAAGGTGTGCCTCTGAAGGCCCAGGTGGAGTTCATTGGAGTCTGGAGGGAGGGGCCACACGAATAGGGACATCCAGAAGTCTGGCACCGACTTGGGTCTTGAGCTTGGAGGCTGCTTCCTGCCCATAGACAATGCCTCCTTTCTCCTTCCTCCCTCCCCCTCTGACTCCTTGCAGCCTCTCGGGCAGAGCCAGTTCGTGATATCCGGTGCGAGTTCTGTGGTGAGTTCTTCGAGAACCGAAAGGGCCTATCCAGCCATGCACGCTCCCACCTGCGCCAGATGGGTGTGACTGAGTGGTCTGTCAATGGCTCCCCCATCGACACACTTCGGGAGATCCTGAAGAAGAAGTCCAAGCTGTGCCTCATCAAAAAAGAGCCTCCAGCTGGAGACCTGGCTCCTGCCCTCACCGAAGATGGCTCTCCTACAGCAGCTCCTGGGGTTATGCATTCCCCACTGCCTCTGTCACCCCTGGCTACCCGGCCAGGAAAACCAGGAGCTGGGCCAACCCAGGTTCCCCGGGAGCTCAGCCTGTCACCCATCACAGGGTCCAAGCCCTCAGCTACGAGCTACCTGGGCCCAGTGGCAACCAAGCGGCCCCTCCAGGAGGACCGATTCCTCCCAGCAGAGGTCAAGGCCAAGACCTACATCCAGACTGAACTGCCCTTCAAGGCAAAGACTCTCCATGAGAAGACCTCCCACTCCTGTAAGCAGTGGGTGGTAGGGTCTTGGGATGGCATTTGTCAGGGAAAGCAGGGTCCCTGAGGCAAGGTCCCTGTGGGAGGTGGGATTAGCTCCGACCTTGCTTAGGCCACCTGGGTATTCCTGCACTCTTAGAATAGCAACCTCCTCTGTCTGTAGCCACCGAGGCCTGCTGTGAGCTCTGTGGCCTTTACTTTGAAAACCGCAAAGCCCTAGCCAGCCATGCGAGGGCACATCTGCGGCAGTTCGGTGTGACGGAGTGGTGTGTCAACGGCTCTCCCATCGAGACCCTGAGCGAGTGGATCAAACACCGGCCTCAGAAAGTGGGTGCCTACCGAAGCTACATCCAGGGTGGCCGCCCCTTTACCAAGAAGTTCCGCAGTGCTGGCCATGGCCGTGACAGTGATAAGCGGCCACCCCTGGGGCTGGCACCTGGGGGCCTGTCCCTGGTTGGCCGAAGTGCTGGGGGGGAACCAGGGCCTGAAGCTGGCAGGGCAGCTGACAGTGGTGAACGGCCTCTGGCAACCAGCCCACCTGGGACCGTGAAGTCAGAGGAGCATCAGCGGCAAAATATCAACAGTGAGTGCTGGTAGAGGAGGGTTGGAAGGGCAGTAGAGACCTTCTAGACCTTAGCCAACCACCACATCTCAGTTGCTTAATCCTCTTCCTCTATCTGTGCCATTCTATCAGAGCATGCGGTACCCAGTCTTAAGTCCTAACAGCCTCTGCTCCTTTGTGCTCACTGAAAGCAGGGGTGTCTCCAGGGCCCTAGCCCTCCCTTTATGTCACCTGTCACTCTGTCCATTAGAGTTTGAACGCAGACAAGCCCGCCCCTCAGATGCCTCTGCAGCTCGGGGTGGTGAGGAAGCCAATGACCTGCAACAGAAGCTGGAAGAAGTGCGGCAACCCCCACCCCGAGTCCGGCCAGTCCCCTCCCTGGTGCCTCGGCCCCCCCAAACGTCACTGGTCAAGTTTGTGGGCAACATCTACACCCTTAAGTGCAGGTATGCTAACACCTAGTACAGCCTTGGCTATTGGAAGCCGGAAAATGAGTTCGTTTCTGTGCAGTTGGGGAGGTGGGGTCTCATAGACTGTTTTGAGATCTAACAGCGCCCAGGTTAAGGGCTGCTTCTCTCTGACACTGGAACTTCAGAGTATCAGACTGATATCATGAGCTTTATAGCCAGTCAGACTTGAGTTCAGTCCTAGCTATGACACTTAGTAGCATAGTAACATCACACAAGAGCTTTTCTGCTCCTGCCACCATTTTTTTACCTTGCAAAGGAATTTAGCATGGTGTGGTGGTACACACCATTAATCCTAGCACTCAGGAAGCAGGTATATCTGAGGTCAAGGCTAGCCCAGGCTAGCTAAGGCTACAAGGTGAAACTGTCTTTAAAAAACCATTTCATAGGGGTTGGGGATTTAGCTCAGTGGTAGAGCGCTTGCCTAGCAAGCACAAGGCCCTGGGTTCGGTTCCCAGCTCCGGAAAAAAAAAAAAAATATCATGGCAGTGTTAATATTAGGAACTGGGGGGTTGGGGATTTAGCTCAGTGGTAGAGCGCTTGCCTAGCAAGCACAAGGCCCTGGGTTCGGTCCCCAGCTCTGAAAAAAAAAAAAAAAAAAAACCATTTCATACAGACCTAATTGACAGAGTTGTTGTGAGGACTGAATTTAATAGCAAAGCCCTGAAAACCTTGCTTACACTTGGTAAGAAGTCAATTTTTCTGCTAAGGAAAAGAATTCTCAATTGGTATGAAAGTATACATACACAGACATAACACACATACATGTACACACACACACACACACACACACACACACACACACACACACACACACTCACACGTATCACATTCTAGGATATAGGGGCTTTAGAAACCTGAGGTAACTCAGCTCAAACTTCGTAATACAGTTCACGTCAAAAATAGCGTCCGGGGTTGGGGATTTAGCTCAGTGGTAGAGCACTTGCCTAGCAAGCACAAGGCCCTGGGTTCGGTCCCCAGCTCCAAAAAAAAAGAAAAAAGAAAAAAAAAAATAGCGTCCAAGTTGACTGATGGTTCAGGCCTGCCATCCTAGCACTAGGAGGCTGAGACAAGAAGACTACCACCAGTATAAGTTCAGCTGAATCACATAGTTTCGGGGACAGCTTACACTAGAGAGTTAGAGATCATGTCTCCTAAAAACCCAAGGAGGGGAAAGTAGAATTTCACCTCAGCCCTCTGGAGCAATAGAGCAACAGAAGCTCTCGGAGCATACACATGAGATGGCAGAGGCGTCTAGAAAATCACTGCTTTGCTGGCACTAGAGATCTCATGCCCAGACACCCTCCAGGACCCCACAGCAGTAGAGATGGCCGTCCATTGGAGACGCTTCTTTCCGAGTCCTCGTCTTAACACATCTATACTGAGTCATGGTGGATATGCCTAGACACTTGGACTAGACGACACTTCTGCCGTTCCTCAAAGCATTGGCCCCTTCTTTCTCTGTTTTCCTATGCAGGTTCTGTGAAGTGGAATTCCAGGGCCCACTCTCTATCCAGGAAGAGTGGGTACGGCATCTACAGCGGCACATCCTGGAGATGAATTTCTCCAAAGCAGACCCTCCGCCTGAGGAGCCCCAGGCCCCGCAGGCACAGACAGCAGCTATAGAGGCACCCTAACACACAAGCATTCCAGATCCCCTCTTGTGCCACCTGTCCCCTCCCATGTCTCCTCTGTCCTCTCCCCCTTTTCCCACTTTCTTTTCCGTTTCCAAAGGAGCAAGCCAAAACCTCAAACCGGCGCCTCTTGGGGGCCCGGCACACTACAACCTGGGCACTGGGAGCCAGCTAGCCACCCTTCCCCCAGCTTAAGGACTCTGGGGCCACAAGGGTATCCTCCTTGAGCCTACCTGGTTGGTCCAGCAGGGGCAGTAGCCAGGCCCTTGGTGGTAGCCAATCTGGTTGCAGGGGAGATCAGCACTTCCCTGTGTCTAGCAACCAGGCAGGGCTATGTCTGCCATCCGTGGCCATTTGCAAAGACCCCAAAGACCCCTGTTCCCTCTTGCCCCCACCAATATCTATTCTCACGCACAGGCAAACACACACGCACATGCACCTCGTGAGACCTGGGATCTGCCCTCGCCCCCTCAGTTCCCAAGTCAAACGACCACATCATGCCACGGTGCTTGCTCAGGGGAATCCATGCTCCCTCTGCTATCCCATAGGGCTTGGGAGCTCCCACTGAGCCCACAATGCCACGGAAATTCTTGATGGCTGCCCCCTCCCCACCCCAAAGGGGCCTTCCTAGCTTGGAAGAGCTCAAAGCTGACAGCTGCCTCCTGCCATGTCAGAGCCTCAGGGGCTCCAGGGCTGGGAGGGTAGAGTGAGGGTGGGACTCTCCTCCCCCACCCCTGCCACCCTCCCCCTTTTCACTGTTGCTTTCTATGTATAGCTCCCTAGATCTTTCACTTTTTTAAAAAATGCGTTTTGTGTAGAGAATAAGGAACGTGGATCTTTTTATTTTGCAATCCTGGGCCAGCTAGATACCAGGAGCTAATTGAACTTTTAACCTTTTCAGTGGCCACCTTTTGGTTATCAATGTACCTAGAAATATGTAAATTAGATTAAATTTCTCTTCTGGAAACACCCCAGGGCAAGCAGCCAGTGTGTGTTTTTCTGTGGAGTGGACAGGCTGGCACTGGTTGACAGCTGGAGCTGGGGATCAGTGTTGTGTCTGGCCAGAGGCTCTGGGTTTTCTCCGTTTAGCCACCAAAGAGGCCAGACCCAGCTGGGGATGAGTCCAAGTTCTCAGCTGTTGGCCCTTGGTACTGTGGCTGGTGAGGGTTCTGGTCGACTGGCCTGGGAAGGAGCCCAGGCAGACAGGCTGGTTGAGTTTAACCAGCCACAATAACATGCCTACAGGGGTGTTCTATCCTTGGTGCTTTTACCCCTTGAAGGCACTGGGTAGAAGCTCTGCTAGGAGCTTCGGGTGGGAATGAAGTTCAGAGTTGAGACTAAGCTATCTTAAGAGAGGACTTTAAATGTACTACTGGGGACCTTATCCAGGCCTCGAACATACCAGGCAAGGGCTCTGCCACTGAGTTATACCTCGCTAGCTCCAAGATACATGACAGGAAGAGATATCTGAACACAAGTAACAAGAGGGAAAGGGAATTACTGGATTTTATTTATATTTTTTGGTTTTTCAAGCAGCATATTTTTTGTGTAACTCTGGCTTTCCTGGAACAAGCTAATTAGGCTAGCCTTGAACTCAGAGATCTGAGAACTGGCGTTAGAGACATAGGCCACCAATACATTGCCTGATTTTTTTTTCTTTTAAGTTCTATGTTTTGTTTTTCTTTTTAAGATTTTATTTTATTGTATATGAGTACACTGTTGCTATCTTCAGACACACCAGAAGAGGGCATCAGATCTCATTACAGATGGTTGTGAGCCATCATGTGGTTGCTGGGATTTGAACTCAGGACCTCAGGAAGAGCAGTCAGTGCTCTTAACCACTGAGCCATCTCTCCAGCCCATGTTTTGTTTTTCAAGACAGGGTTTCTCTCTGTAAACCAGGCTGACCTCAAACTTAAGGGATCCACCCAGGTCAAAGGCTTGCGCCACCACCAGTTCTTGACTTGCACCAGCCTGACTTTATTTCTTTAAACAATGCTATTTTCTTGCTCAGCCAATGTTTATTGGACATTTTTTTTTTCTTTTTTTCAGAGCTGGGGACTGAACCCAGGGCCTTGCGCTTCCTAGGCAAGCGCTCTACCACTGAGCTAAATCCCCAACCCCTTATTGGACATTTCTAAGGTGGTAAGATTCTGTCGTCTCCTACGTTTTTATTCCATATGTCTTCAGTTCATTTTTACTAACCAGCCAAGTGCTGCAAAGTGGGAATAATCTTATGTGGTGTGGACAGCAGCTGGTCCCTCCCAACCCTGTTTTTCTCTCCCCCTACTGTGTCTCTATGCCTGGGGAGGAGGGTTTAACAGGCTGCTGTGACTAGCCTGCAGGGGTGTTCTTAGCCCAGGAATGTGTTTTTTTATGTGGTGGCTCTTCTCATCCCCACTCTCATTGGTCATATCCAAGACAGGAAAAGAAGGGGGATTTCTCATGGTAAGAGCTGACCCAAACATGATTCTTCATAGCAATTTTCTTTTTTTAGATTTATTTATTATATATAAGGACACTGTAGCTGTCTTCAGACACACCAGAAGAGGGCATCAGATCTCATTTCAGATGGTTGTGAGCCACCATGTGGTTGCTGGAATTTGAACTCAGGAAGAGCAGTCAGTGCTCTTAACCACTGAGCCATCTCTCCAGTGCCTCTTCATAGCATTTTAAAATATAAAATCCAGGGCTGGAGAGATGGCTCAGCAGTTAAGAGCACCCGACTGCTCTTCCAGGGGTCCTGAGTTCAATTCCCAGCGGCCACATGGTGGCTCACAACCATCTGTGAGGAGATCCGATGCCCTCTTCTGGTGTGTCTGAAAACAGCTACAATGTACTTATATATAATAAATGAATACATCTTTTTAAAAAAATCCATTTTTTAATATAAAAGGAGCAGAGTAGATTTTTGAAAGTTTCGGTGACAGAAGTAGTAACAAGGAAGGCCTTCCTACCTACTACATACACTGATGGCTGTGTCTTTGCACACAGTAACATGTTACTATACACTGATAACTGCATATCTTTGCAAGGATCATGTACCATTTTTTTTTTTTTTTGGTTCTTTTTTTCGGAGCTGGGGACCCTCACGTACCATTCTTAAAACAGACTTTTTCCTAAAACTCCTGAGCAGAGCTTAAATCTTTGCTTAAACCACTCCATGGTCTAAAGGAAACAGCCTTAACTTTTGGCCTAAGCTCAACCTGTGAAGACATCAACATCAGGAATTAAACAAGACCTTTCGAGAAACACACCAAATGCTACAAAGTAAACGACAGGATCTAGAGATGTGGGGCTGTACCTTAGGATGCTGACAGTGTGGCACCCCAGAGAGGCAGGGCACGTAAAGCAGACCATGTTCACAGACAGGCAGTGTACTGCAACTGGCTTCTGTGGGGCAACAAGGTCTGCAAAAGTGTTAGGGAGGAATTGTTATCAGAACGTTTTATCCTGGGCAAACGGTAAAAAGACCTTTTCATCACAGCAACAACCTAATCTATACTTCTCCACCTCCCCTACCCCATCTCAATTGTGAAGAACAGCTATCATATCAACCGTTTCAGTGTGTTTCTTTGAAGGATCTAGACTTTTAAAGAATGCCATTATTATTCCCCTAAAGAAACTGCTGACAAGAACTGAGAGATGGCTCAATGGCAAAGAACAGACACTGCTTTTACAGAGGACTTGGGTTTGATTCCCAGCACCCACATGGCAGGTTACAGCTATCTGTGACTCCAGCCCAGGATACCCAGCACCCTCTTCTAACCACCTCAGGCACTAGGGATACATGTGGTTACATAGACACAAATCATGCAAAACATTCATACATAAACCTAAAAAAAAAAAAAACCTGATAAACATTCCTTAATACCAAATACAACATCTCCTTTAAATTTCCCCAAACCACAAAAAGGTTCATGAATCACAGAAGTGGAGGGAGGTTGATGCAGTTTCTCGAATGTTTTATTTACATTGTCCCTCCAAGGATATCTCTCCCATGGTGACTTTCTATACAGCCAGGAGCCAGGCATGGTGCTTAGAACAAGGCTGGTACTAGGTTGCAATTTTCATTTTGTGGAGCTGAGCGTAGAACACAGGTTCTCATGTGTGAAGCATTTGCAATAATACATGGGACGTTTAGATGTATTGCCTGTGTATAACAAGCAATACACAAATATATAACAAATACCATACACATAAACATTTATTTACAAAGCAGTTTTTGAGGGGTAGGAGAGATGGCTCCGTGGTTAAGAGCACTAGCTGCTTTTCTAGAGGACCCAGGCTCAATTCCCAGCACCTACATGGCAGTTCACAATTATCTGAAACTACAGTTCAAGTGATCTGACATCCTCACACAGACATACATTCAAGCAAAACACTAATACATATACAATAAAAATAAATCTTGGGGTTGGAGATTTAGCTCAGTGGTAGAGCGCTTGCCTAGCAAGCACAAGGCTCTGGGTTCGATCCCCAGCTCCGGAAAAAAAAAAAAAAAAAAAAAGGAAAAAATAAATCTTAAAAAAATTTTTTTTGAGACCAAAGTAACCCTCCCTGGCTATCCACAAATTTACCATGTAAACACACTCACAAAGATCTGCTTTCTTACTAGTGCTGGGATTAAAGGCGTGTGCCACCAAGCCCAACTATGTATTTTGAGATGAGGTTTTATACTCAGTGTTCTTCCAGACTCAGAGCCCAGGTGCTGAGATTACAGGTACAAGCCACCAAGGCCTGGTTTTGTTTATTTAAAAATGCATTTTTATCTTGCAGTGTTGGGAGAGCTCACACAAGGCCTTCTGTACATACTATTATAAAATGATTTTCCACCAAACTATATCCTCAACCCTTACAAGTACTATTAATTGTTATGTAATGATTAATAAGAAAATATTTACTTGTGAAACTGGCCCCGATTCTTTTTCCCCTCCTTGAGACAGGGACTCACTGAAGCCCAGAGTGGCTTAGAATTCATATAGCATACAGGACATTCTGCCTCAGGCTCCTGTATTCTGGGGTTACAGAAGTCAGCTACTACACATGGCCTGCCTCATTTGTTTTAATGTTATCTCACATAATGTTTGTCAGGACCTTATTTAGCAGTTAGATACTAATTTTCTCATTTCAACGTGGCTTTACCGTTCTCGTTTTGGAGCCGAAGCCCAAAGGAATACATAAATGGGTATGACTAGCGTTTCAGTGGCGGGGCGTAAGACGGTCGGTCGCCTCTGCTCCTGCCCGCAAGTGACCAGCACGCCGACACCGGGAGACCGCCACGCGTAGGCTCAGACCTCTGGGTTGCACCCAGCTCCGCCCCTTCGAACTCTCTCTCCTCTTGGCCTATCGGCGCAGGCTTTTGTTAACAGGAGGAGGAGGGTAAGGCGGGGTCATCGGGGGTTGGCAGTATCTCTAACCACTGTCGCGAAGAGGTGTGGAAATAGACAGGTAGTTAAACCAATAGGCGTGAAGTCCGAGGTTTGCACAAGCCAATGAGGTAAGGAGGCGGGGCTGGGGCGTGTGTGGAAGGACCCCAGGGATTGTTGTGGCGTCAGACGCGCAGAGTAGCGGTCTGTATCCAAGGCTCGGGTGTTCTCTGCGGCCATGAGCTACACAGGTAGGCCCAACAGGGTGAAGGGCGCGCTCCAGGCCGGGGTGACAAGACGGGCTGAGTCTTGTCAGGATCGCCCACGCCTCCCGTGGTGTCGTGGTCATTGCCCTCTGTGGTCACAAAATGGCGTCCTAGGCTCTTCACTTCGGGGTCGCATCCCTCAAGCTTCGGCTCTCAGTGACCTCAGCCGGGCATCTTGGTCTCTCCTGGCTGCTCAAGGCCTTGCTTGTGTCTTCTGTGACCGTAGTTCCCGGGCCTCAACGTTAGGTCCAGGCTTCCACCACCTCCGTCCGTCCCTGGCTAGTGCCCCACGGACATCCACGTCTAAGACGTCGCTTCTCAGGCCTGAGTTTCTGAGATCAGTGCTTTCGGTCGGCTGCTGTCGCCATTGCCTCCTCCCCTGAGCAGTTTCGGTGCAAAACGTCGCAGATCCTTACTCATGGTACTCCGCAAAAGCGCCAGTCTCCCCACCTCACTCCCCCAGGGAGCTGTGGAATCAGTAAACATATACGAAGGCTCTGAACCGTTGCAGGGAGCTTTAGGGACCGAGTTTGAACCTTAGTGAAGAATGACTGTTTTCACTAATTCACTCAACTTACAGTGCTGAATAGGCACTATGAATGCTGACAAGAATTTCTTAAGCAGCTTATAGGAGAGGACAGACCTTAGTAGGCCAGTAAATTAATGTATATTGTATTTTGGACCTTGGGTATCCTGAAGGAATTCAGCCATGGAGAGCTTTGAAGCCTTGGGGAAGGGTGTTTTAAGAAGAGAAGTACGCAATATAGGAGAGAGTAAAGATAGCTCTTGCTGTAAAACATCCTGGGCTGGAACCTCCTACCTACTTAGATCAGTGATATTTGAGCAAAGAGGAAGGTGGGTGACGAGCATGGTGAGGGGGTGCGGAATATGCTTGAGTGACTGTAAAATCATTCTTGAGTGAGTTGCCAAGGATGCCTGGTTTTGCCTTGGCAGTGCCCAATGAAACTTATCGGCAGTGCCTCCCACTTTACTGGAGGTATTTCAGGCTTGAACTTAAGTGGTTGCTGGGTAACCCACATTCTGTTTGGAATGTTTAAGACTTTCAACGGAACCTGAGCCTCAAGCCAGTCCTTCTAAGCCCCCTGGGTCAAATGCTTGCCAAGAACCTTGGGTTTTCTAACAACCATCCCCTAGGCCAGTGGTTCTCAATCAGGGTGATGTCGCCTGCCTCGCACCTTCCAGGGGTACATTTGGCACTATCTGGAGTCCTGTTTTGTCTTATCTAAAGTGTGGGTATGTGGGGGTGGGGGCGGTGTGCAGTGCTACTGACATCTAGTGGATAAAGGGTAGGGCTGCAACTCTGCAGCCTGAAGTGCAAAGCTTCCGCCACAGTTTTTGATGTCAAACATCTGAAGTCTCAGTAGGATTGTTAAAGGGTTTGCAGCAATGTCAGTTGGAAAAGAAAGTTACTAAGTAGAACTCCTGCTTGATGCCTCTAGAATTAAAATGTAGCTCTCTTCACCAGGTGTGACCAAGAAGTAAAAACAGCTCTGCAGTTAGGAACAGGGTTATTGAAGAACAAGAGAGTGAATGATTATATTATGGGATAGCTTGATAGTGACACATTTATTTTTACAGATGAGGAAACTGAATTAGCTCGCTAATGGCTAAGCTCGAATTTCAGCTTCAGGTCTTGTAGGTTTTAAATTCTGAGTATTGTGGGCACTGAAGTAGCCAAGCTAATGAGATAATGATTAGTTTTCCTTTCATCTTGTTAGACTAAAAGAACCAGCAGTAACTTTATAATATGGTTCTTTCCCCTTAAAGGTCAACTTTGGTGTCATTTTTCTAGTACCATCTATCTTGTCTTCTTTTATGCAGGGTGCCATTAACCTGGAACTTGCCAATTACACTAAACTGGTTGGTCAGCAAGGCCAAGGATTATGTTGTCTTTTCTAGTTCTTTCTGTGAGTCTGGGGATGATACTAAGGTCTTTATGCTTGTGTAATAAGCACTTTACTGGCTGAGAGCTTTGCCCGGCCTTGCTTTCAGTGGGTTTATTGTTCTATTTAACATTTTATTTTATTTACATATATCTCTATGCATCTACGTGAATGTGTTTGTGTGAGTGTGTCAGCCTTGTACGAAGGTGCCCCTGGGGGCCAGAAGAGAACATGGGTCCCTTGGAACTGGAGTTAAAAAACAGATGATTGTGAGTGAACTGCCTGACATGACTTCTAGCATCTGACTCTCGTCCTCATGATTGAGCAGCATCTGTCCAGCCCTTCAGTGTTTGTTTGTTTGTAAAA
Source organism: Rattus norvegicus (assembly GCF_021556685.1). Classification (NCBI taxonomy): domain Eukaryota; kingdom Metazoa; phylum Chordata; class Mammalia; order Rodentia; family Muridae; genus Rattus; species Rattus norvegicus. The sequence goes on along the minus strand of NC_141540.1, from coordinate 16,566,289 downwards.
ATAAATTATTTTTGCTCATATGAATTTTGCCTGAGTGTGTATGTCTGTGTACTGCATGCGAGTGCCTATAACTCTCTAAAACTGGAGTTAGAGATGATTCTGAGTCACCCCCATGGGCTCTGGGATTAGATCCTGGTCCTCTAGAAGAACAATACTCTTAACCACTGAACCATCTCTCCAGTTGTGCCCCGCCCCCACCTCAGTGATTTTTATAGACAGTTATTAAATCATCAGTACTTGAACTATAAGCCTCTTGGGAAGGTCCTGGACCCCCAGAAGTGGGAAAGATCTAATTGAACACAACCTCTTTAGGAAGGATAGAAAAGACTCAGTCTTTGTATTTGTGTTTTCTCCTTCCCCAAGACCTAGGATCTGACCCTTCCATTGGGAAGTAAAGCGGAAGTTGAGTCCACAGCTTTCTTTTTTGGAGCCCTGGTACTGGATGTGTTTGGAATTCTACTCTGAAGAAGTATGGTCTCTTCACCTGGGGTCAGGGTGCCACTCTGTAACTAAATACACTAGGGACTAGAGTCCAGCTTAGTGATGTAGTGTTGGCTTAGCTTGCCAGGGGCCCTGAGGTCAGCTCAAGGACCACAGAAGCAAAAACCATATTAATTTTGCACCACATTCATAAACAGTATCCATTCTTCAGGTTCCTTTGGCCTTAATGTAAAATCGTTCACATTTGCAGAGGGCACTTGCTCTGCTTATGAAGTGCTATGAGCTATCCAGCCTCATCCCCAGTTCTGAGAGTCCTTGATGTATAGAATGCTTTTGGACTGGCGTATTGACTTTTAAAGAACTTTAAATAGGGTCTTGCCACACTGGCCTCGATGAGGATGAAGTGAGATATTCAGCTAAAGCATCCAGCAGGGAAGCATTTACTCAGTGTTCAGTGTTGACTGTTGTTGCTATGGTTTTGTGTGTGTTGGGGGGTGGGGAGGAGTCTCACTCTGTTTCAGCGCCTTGAACTCAAGGCAGTACTTGCCTCGGTCTCATGAGCGCTGGTATGTAGGCTGCAAACCTTCACCGAACAGCTGTCTGGAAGTCCGCGCACCCACACGCATGGTATCTGATATAAGTTTCTGTTGTAACTGTTATTTTTGTTGGAAATGCTGTCCCAAATTACTTTTTGAGTCATGGGACTAGTGTTTTTAATCATTTCAGCAGTGTGAAAAGATGGACAGGATACATATGTTAGACGAGGCCTCCCTATGTAAGCTAGGCATTCCTAAAACTCATAGTCCTGCTTCTGCCTTCCCAGAGTATAAGAGTAGAGGTGTACTCTGTCTGGCTTTATAGTGACCACTGCAGAGTGAGTGTCCCTTATCTAAATGCTTCAGACCAAAAGGACTTTGAGATATTTTGTATTTTGGACTCTCTAGTGATGTCTTGGGTCAGACCCAAGACTAGACAGGAAATCATTTACATTTCATTGCACCCTGTACACATAGCCTCCTGAGTGCTGGGATCACATGTGTGTACTACCATGCCCAGTTGCCTGATGGTCATTTATATAAAATAATTATGTGATTTTGTTTATTTGCATTTGGATCGCAACCTGTCACATTAGGAGGGTCAGGTCCAGTGCGGAATATTCCTTTGTATCCTCAAGCTGGAAAGGTTTAGATTTGATGCCAGGTGTGGTCGTCCTGTCTTTATTCCCAGCACTCTGGAGCCTGAGGAGAGAGTAATCTAGCTCAAGATCAGCTCACAGCACATACAGAGGTCTTGTCTTTAAAACAAAAAACAAGTTGAGGCCTTAGCTAGAGATGGCTCAGTGGTTAAGAGCACTGGTTACTCTTGCCAAGGACCTGGGTTCATTCCTAGCACCCATATGACAAGTCACAATTATGTATAGCTCTGGTCCCAAGGGATTCAATGCTTTCTGGCTTCCACAGGTACCAGCACACTTCTGGTGTGTAGGCCAAACACCCATATATAAAATAAATAAAATTTTTTAAAGGTTTATTCATTTATTATATGTAAGTTCACTGTAGCTGTCCTCAGACACACCAGAAGAGGGCATCGGATATCTTTTTTTTTCCTTTTTTTTTTTTTTTTTTTTTTTTTCCGGAGCTGGGGACCGAACCCAGGGCCTTGCACTTGCTAGGCAAGCGCTCTACCACTGAGCTAAATCCCCAGCCCAGCAAATCTGCTTTCTTTTTTTTTTTCCTTTGGTTCTTTTTTTTCCGGAGCTGGGGACCGAACCCAGGGCCTTGCACTTCCTAGGTAAGCGCTCTACCACTGAGCTAAATCCCCAACCCCAAGCTTTGGCTTTTAAGTAAGGCTTTAAATTTTTAGATTAGGGCTAGGAAGATGGCTCAGCAATTAAGAGCACTGGCTGTTCTTCCAGAAGACCCAGGTTCAATTCCAAGTACCCACATGGCAGTTCACAACTGTCTGTAACTTCTGTTCCAAGAAAAACATGCAGGCAAAGTACCAGCATACATTAAGATAAAAATAAGTATTTTTTAAAAAGAGAAAATTTAGGTACATACATTTAATTCCATCACTCGGAATGCAGAGTCAGGTGGATCTCTGAGTTTGAGGCTAGCCTGGTCTACATAACAAGTCCCAGGACAGCCAGGGCTACACAGAGAGACTCTTGTCTTGAAAAACAAAAAAAGACTTTATGTTAGAACCACGTGTGCTGATACACGCCTTTAGTCTGCACGCAGGTGGCAGAGGCAAGTTTCAGGGCAACTCGAGAAATCCTGTCTGGAAAAACAAACAAAATCCTAAGAAACAGATGTTAGGGTAGAGATGCTCACATTATGTATAGTATACTTACTTCCATAGAAACATGTGAAACCCGGGTGGTTAGGTTTTAGCAATGGGCTCTAAGGAGAAAGCCTGAAGGCAGACTGCTTACCCAGCAAGCAGTATACTCTTCTTCATATGGGGAAAGTAGAACTGTAGGTCAGGTGTCTTACGTTTGTAATACTTAGCACCCGGGACACTGAAACAGGAGATACTGAGAACTTACGACCAGCTTGGTTCTCAAAGTGAGACCCTCTTTCAAAATACAAGTACAACAGCCAGGCAAAGTGGCGCAAGTATTAACATAATATCAAAGCTAACGCAATGTGTGTTTGAAGTGAAAGTAGTTTTTCTTCCTCCTGCCCCCCTTAAATTTTTTTTTTTTTTGAGACAGGGTTTCTCTGTGTGGCCCTGGCTGTCCTAGAACTCGCTTTGTAGACCAGGCTGGCCTCGAACTCACAGAAATCCATCTGTCTCTGCCTCCCAAGGTGCACCACCACTGTCTGGTCAGAAGTAGCTTTTCTTATAATTTGAGTTGATTCCTTATGTAACTGAATGATAATTTGAATATTCATGCACTAGGATAGACTAGCAGCTTAAATGTTTACACATTTTTACATAGTGTTTGTAACAAGTTAAGCATGACCTGTCTTTGTACTGGTTAATGTGCTGGGTGGGCTAATTAAAGTATAGAATCTCTGGGTTTTTAGACATTCTGAACTGAAGGGAGTCCTGCCTGCTGATCTGTATTGAAATGCCATCATAATTGCTTACTTATGGCTGGTTTGGGTCATTAACCACCTTGTACATATGTTTAGGCTTTGTCCAAGGATCCGAAACCACTTTGCAGTCTACCTACTGTGACACCAGTGCCCAGCCCACCTGTGATTATGGTAAGTGTGGCTCCTAGTGGCAACCAGAATGCTCTGCCTTGTTTCTGCTTGGTTGCTTTTAGCTTTCCTGTCACCGTGTCTTGCTTAATTAAGCTCAGACTGACATACGGTACTCGGCCCAATTGTACTTCTTTGAGGCAATCTGTAAGTGATAGCTTGTGTTACTGAGCAAGCTGGGCTGTGAAACATTGAGGCCTTTGACCTTTACACATTTTGTGGAAATAATATGGTCCTTGACCAAAGATACAGCTTTAGTAAATTTCCCCAAAGCTTCTGAAGTCTACCAGTCATGTCCAAACTTTTGACAGTGGAACACATGACATTGCTGTCTTCAAAGTCTTTTCTAGAGAGAAATACAACTGAGTTCTAAAATAAAGTTTGCAAAACAAAAATTAATCGTGTATTAAGAAGGTGTATGATTTGTGTATTGAGTACATTCAGAGCTGTCTTGTGCTGAATGTAACTGGAAAATATTGAGCCAGGTGAGACGGAACTAAAATTCAGCACCCCCAGGGTCTGGCAAGTAGGTGCAGCAGGAGAGCCTGACGGGTCACCTTATCTAGCTGAATTTTAGAGATTGCACCGAGGCTGTCTCAAACCAGTGAAGGAAATTTCCAGTTGATAAAACCAATCGTGAAGAAACAGAAGTCGACACCTGATGAGAGAGATCCCCAGGTGCCAGTCTGTTTTCAGTGCTCCCCAGTCTGAGAAGGCTGATCTCTTCAGTCACCACTCTAGGGTCCTACGGAAACAACTCATTAGTGTGTTTCCTTCCCTCCCTCTCCCCTTTCTTTCCATGCATGTATGTATGTATGTATATATTTATGTATGTATGTATGTATGTATGTATGTATGTATGTATGTATGTATGCATGCATGCATGTGCCACCATGCATATTTTTTATTCTGTATGTTTTGTTTTTGGTTTGGGTTTTTCCAAGACAGGGTTTCTCTGTGTAGCCCTGGCTGTCCTGGAACTCCCTCTGTAAACCAGGCTGGCCTTGAACTCAGAGCTCCACCTATCTGCCTCTGCCTCTAGACTGCTGGGATTAAAGGCATGTACTACCTGTGGTCAGCTTTTTGTTTTGTTCTTAAGATAGGGTCTCACTATGTAGCTCTGTCTGTCTGTCCTGAAACTCACTATTAAATCAGGCTGGCCTCAACTCACAGAGATCCACTTGCCTTTGCCTCTCAAGTGCTGGATTTAAAGGTGTGTGCCACCATACCTGGCTTTTTTTAACTTTAAAAAAAAAAAAAATCTTGCAGTTGGGTGGTGATAACACACTGCCTTTAATCCCAGAACTCAGGAGGCAGAGGATCTCTGTGAGTTTCAGGACAGCCAGGGTGACACAAAGAAACTCTTAGAAAAGCAAAAAACAGAAAAAGAAACAGTTGCCTTGTTTATACTTGTTGATACTTGGCTTTTGCACATACAGTTTTAAAATCAGTGCATCATTTTTTTTTTTTTATCAAAATAAATCCTGAATAGATTTTTGTTTTGTTTTGAGACAAGGTCTCACTATGTAACCCTATCTGGCTTGGAACTTGCTCTGTAGACTAGGTTGGCCTTAAACTCACAGATTTGTTTGCTTCTACCTGGTAAGATTAAAGGCACTTAATTGTACCACCATGTTTAGCCATACATTGATGTTTTAATTAAACTTTTTTTTTCATTTTTAAAGTTTCATTTATATGAACGTTTTGCCTACATGCATGTCTGGGCACTGTGTATGTACCTCATACCCTCAGAAGTCAGGAGAGGGCATTGACTCCCTTAGTACTGGAGTTACATCATAAACTCTGTGTACTAGGGTTCTCTAAAGGAGCAGGACTGGGGATTTGGAGATTTAGCTTAGTGGTAGAGCGCTTGCCAGCTCCGAAAAAAACAAGGAAAAAAAAAAAAAAAGGAGCAGGACTGACTGATTCAGTCTGTGAGCACATGTGCACGCATGTATGCGTGTGTGAGCATCTGTCTGTGTGTGAACATGTTAAAAGCAGTTTATTAGAGTGGCTTATACGCTGTGGTCCAGGTAGACCACAGAAAGGCCAAGGATCTGGTATGTCCACAGACTGGAGGTTTCATGTGTCCTAATCTGGCGCAGAGGTCCTGGAGGATTGATTCCTAGAGAACTCTCCATGCTGTCTTCAGTCTGCATGGCAATCCCGAGGAAGGAGGTGCTCACAGCAGAGAAGGAGTGCTCAGCAGCAGGAGAGATGAGCCTGCCAGCACGAGTGAGGGCAAGCAGGCAAAAAGCAAAGCTTCCTCTTCCATGACCTTCCCTGTGGGCTGACACCACAAGATGTGGCCCAGATTTAGGATGGGTTCTGACCTCGTGATTCAGTCAAGAAAGTCCCTCATAGGCTCCTAGCAGCTTGGGTTCTAGTTGACTGCAGATGTCAAGTCCAGATGACAGCCAACATTCACCACAGCCTGGTATCTCACTCAGCATGTAGGCTGTTATTCTTCCTTCTTTCTCTCTCTCTCTCTCTCTCTCTCTCTCTCTCTCTCTCTCTCTTTCTTTCTTTCTTTTTTCTTTTTTTTTTTTTTTGGTAGAGATTTATTTATTTATTTTATGTATGTGAGTTCACTGTAGGTGTCTTCAGACACACCAAAAGAGGGCATTTGATCCCATTACAGATGGTTATGAGCCACCATGGGTTGCTGAAAATTGAACTCAGGACCTCTAAAAAAGCAGTCAGTTCTCTTAACCACTATTTCTCCAGCTTGAAAAGATAGATAGATAGATAGATAGATAGATAGATAGATAGATAGATAGATTTATTTATTTATTTAATATATATGAGTGTTCTATCTGCATGTACATGTGCATTCCAGAAGATCCCATTATAGTTAGTCATGGGCCACCATAGTGCTCTTTATTGTTGAGCCCTCAGCCTCTCCAGCCCTGATTATAATTCTTAATATTGAACTCTGAGAACATATTCACTTGGTCTATTGGTGTTGCTTACTGTGCTGTGGTCATCTCCTCTTTTTTTTTTTTTTTTTTCTCAGAGCTGAGGACCAAACCCAGGGCCTTGCGCTTGCTAGGCGAGCGCTCTACCACTGAGCTAAATCCCCAACCCCCTCCTTCTCTTTTTGACACAAGTTCTTGCTATGTATCCCTGGATGGCCTAGAACTTTTGCCAGTTCTCTTGAGTTTCCTTCCTCAGTGCTAGGATTATAGGAGCAGAGGCCCATTCTCAACTTTTCTTTCTTTTAAAATTTTCTCTGTTGGCCAGGTGTGCCTTTAATCAGCACTCAAGGAGGAGAGGCAGGAAGTTCTTTGTGAGGTTTGAAGTCAGACTATTCTACAAAGCAGGGTAGCCAGAGCTACAAGAGGGAAGGGGGAGAAAAACAAAATAAAATTTCCTTTGTCAACCATGAACTCATTCCCTCTGCGGACAGAGTCAGTCAGTAGAGAGATGCCTTTTTTGAAGAGACAGGTCTCTCAGACACACATTCTATGAATGTAGGAAGGTGTAGCTTCCTTCTGAAGGGACAGTCCCCATTCCCACCTTCTGAGAGGCCATCAGAGAATCTCAGTCATCCCAGGTGTAGCAAGTAGCATAGAGTGAGTGCTTGGCTGAGGGGACTCCTGTAGCCAAGGAAGGCATTGAACTTGTGATCCTTCCAAGTAAATGGAATTACAGGCCTGTGCTTAACAGATGGCGGCAGTCCGGTCCAGTCATAGGAGGCCATTTGCCTATCCTACTGGCTCACTCCCACCGCTTTCCCTTGTTCTTCCTTCATTGGTTCTGGTAGCTCCTTGGTGCTAAAAGCCTGGATGATACTTAGAGCCTGCCCCACAAGCAGAGCCCTAACATGTTTGTACTTGCTCCCCAGATGTGTCTTCCTGTGAGCTGGTGTCCACTGTTTGTGATGCTAGCAATCAACCTTCAGGACAGCTTCTTGATTCTCCTTGTGACTGTTGACCTTCCTTCTGGCCTGTGGAAATGGCTGCTATAGCGCTGTTCCCTTACATGGTCTTTCTCTGTCACATCTTCTTGAAACAGCAAGCAGCATCCCAGCGTGAACAACATCTCGTTTATCTTATCTGAGATGCTTGTTTATCTGAGACACAGTTTGGCTTTCCCCGTCCTAAGAGGATGTGAGCTCTCGTGCGACGGTTTATTAAACGTAGTAGTCTTCTAGAATTTCTTAGGTATTTTCCATCACCATCCCATTTGTTGTGCACAGCCCAAATGCAGATGAGATCCATTCAGGTTATTTAGTTTCCCTGCTTCTCTGTCGTTCATTATGCTGTCTTCTCACTGTGGTTTTTGGTTCCTGCCCAAGGATGAGTATGGTTTGTCTGTCAGTAGAGCAGAGTCACCATGCACTAGGAAGAGACCGGGATCGCACTCGTTCTGTGTGTCCCTCTGGGAATTCCCATTGATTCCCAATCATTCTCATGTGGTTTTTGCACTTTTGGGCTTTCCTAAAGGCATAAATTTTTACTACATGTGATCAGACCTAGAGTACATTTAGTTTTTTTTTTTTTTTTCAAAAAAGTGTTTTGTTTTTTGTTCTGTTTTTGAGATAGTCTCAAAAATCTGAGACAGTCTTATAGCCTGGAACTTAACTGTGTAAACCATAATGACCTTGAACATACAGAGTTCTGCCTGCCTCTGCCCCCTGCCTCTGCCCCCTGGGCTTTTTAAAGTAAGGTCTCACTCTGCATTCCAGGGTGACCTGGGACTTACTGTGTAGCCAGTACTTGTCTTGAATTGCACAGGTCCTTCTGCCTCCACCTCCCAAGGGCCAGAACTGCAGACACACACCACCATGCTCGGTTCTGGGACATGCTTTTGTCCTTCCCTATGCATTGTGTCCTAGATGATGTACCAAGGACTTTTTAGCCCTTCCTGCAAAGCAGCGTTTCTGGACCATCTGTTTCTCTGCTCTAGTTAGGTGATAGGGTATGTCACATGGCTTTTCCTGGGGCACTAGCAGCAAATGTCTGTACCCTAGGTATGGCACCAAAAGCTGACCAAAACATAAAATCCAGTCCACTCTAGTTTGATGAACCTTGGTTTAATTAGGCGTACTTACAGGAGAATGGGTGAAGGGTTATTTCTAGGAGCACGTGTAACTTATCGGCATCTAGATCACAGAAGAAAGATCATCCTCAAGTAATTTCTTAAACTAGTCACTGTTCATTTGTCCGTGGGTAGGGAAGGAGCCTTGTGTGTCCTTCACCTATTTCATAAGGGAATTCAGGTAGACTCCGCCTTGTCAGGATATCATGAGAGTAGCAACGCCTGATCTCATTTTAAGACAGCAGTGGCCATATATAGGTCAGGGTTCCCCAGCAGAGTGATGGTTTCAGTGTGAGTCTGTACTGTTTGTATAGCAGTTTGTGTATTCGTCATTGCTTCGGTCTGTCAATCATCAGTCATCCAGTCAGTTATTTTGTAGTGCAGGATAAAACTCTATCTCAGAGTTTTATCCCTAGACCTCATTGCTAAAATATAATAGCTGTGTTTGGTATGTTTCTATAGAAGGCTTCTCGGGGCCTTACACATGCTAGGCAGACACTGTAGCCTGCAATCTCTTAGTCAGGAGAGGGAAGGTCATCTTCTAAGTCAGTAATTTCTGTAGTGATGGAGTGTAGGAGCCAAGTTTATTAGTTAAGAGTGTTAGAAACAGGGTTGGGGATTTAGCTCAGTGGTAGAGCGCTTGCCTAGGGAAAAAAAAAGAGTGTTAGAAACAGGAAGCTAATTCAGTAATATGAACCCAGAGTCTCAGGCTGGTTAACAGTTGGCAGAACGTGGCCAGGTGCTTGTGTGGACTTCAGTGAAGAGCACCTTGGAAAGCTGAGTCAGGTCCTGAGGAAACCTGTACGTTTGAATTAAACTGTAGTAAGCTTAAACTCATGTTGTACTAGAAGTTACTGTAGAAATAATAATTGCCCTCTTTGCTTTCTGTAGGATATGGAACTTGGAACTCTGGGACAAATAGAGGCAAGTATCTAGCCATACTCATCATCTTAGGACTGTACCAGTTATGTTCTAGCTGTCTGTGTGGCCAAACTGGACTTAGGTGGGTGCTCTGGGGCTGGCACAGGAAGTCCTCCTTAGAATGAGAAGGGCCTGCCCAGCCTCAAGTGGCTGAGTTCCCCCAGCTTATTTTTGACCAAAACACTTTTTTTTCCCTGTGTTTGTCTCTGTCTACCACCCCCTCCCCCATTTCTGTCCCTCTGTTTCCCTAACTGCAGGCTACGAGAACTATGGTTATGGCTATGGCTATGGCCAGGATAACACCACCAACTATGGGTATGGTATGGCCACTTCACACTCTTGGGAAATGGCTAACTCTGACACAAATGCAAACCCTAGTGCCTCGGGTAGCGCCAGTGCCGATTCCGTTTTATCCAGAATTAACCAGCGCTTAGATATGATGCCACACTTGGAGACAGACATGATACAAGGAGGTGTGTACGGCTCAGGTGGTGGAGAAAGGTAAGTTGGGGTGCCACTTAGGGCCTTAGGCTCCTGTCTGCTAGAACCTTTCCTGAATGCTTCTTGGAATCTACCCCTCTCTCCTTGCTCTGTGCTTCCCAATGCTGTGCTCCTAATGAGATTGTTGTGCTTCCCTTTTTTTGATGTGTTTTCCTCCTCGCTAACCCCCGATGGCCAACTCCCCCTGGGAGCAAGGGACGAGCAGGCCCTGCTGTGCTGTCTTGCCTGTATCCACAGAACGGCTTCTCAGGAGTAGTTCCAACGCCTCCTCCCTAATGGCAAGGGAGGAGCCTGCACAGTGCAAAGCAGGGCAGATTAGGTTTGGTCAGAGGCATGGGCTAATCCTTTGGGACTAACCACTGGGAGTCGTTAGGCAGATAAGAGGACTTAGGGCTGGAGAGATGGCTCAGCAATTAAAAGCACTGACAACTCTTCCAGAGGACCTGGGTTCGAATTTCAGCACCCACATGGTGGCTCACAACTGCCTGTAACTCAAGACCTGACAACTTCACATAGACATACATGCAGGCAAAACACCGATGCATCTTTAAAAAAAAAAAAAAAAAAAGCACAAGAGTCCTTAACAGCCACTTGCTGGTGCCTTATAAATGTACACTTGAGGGAAATTTCTGTCCTGCCTTCATAGATAGGGCTGCTGAAGCAAAGCAGATGGCACCTTTGCCTGAGTATAAATAAATGATAGGACTAGTTGGGCCGAACCCCACCCTCAGGTCTGTCCTACTGTACAGGATCACCCATGAGCGTTGTCATTGGCTAAATTGCTTTGGTTTGTTTCAAGAGTTCTTGCAGCATAGTGAGAAGAGCACATATATTTCTAGCATAAGATAAAGGGGAGCTGGATAGCTTTGACTGATAAACGAAGGAGACTAGACAGTGAGGAGTGAGGGGCTGGGCTGGTCTTTGACTGGGAGGGCCATATAAAGGTCCAGGGATCCTGGGGAAGAGCAAGAAACTTGGCTCACACTGCTGCAGGACAACTTGCTATGTAGCCTGGAGCCTTGGAAGCAATGGCTGGGATCAATGGCACCCCAGTGAGCTTGGAGAGAGGAGTACCGAGAGGACCCTGTACTTGTGAAGTATTGGGGGGAAATGAGCCTAAACCTGTCTATGACTTAGTCAGGTGGTCTGGCCTCCTTCCTAAGTATTGTGTTAAATTTTTTTTGAGACTGGGAGTGACAGAGCATGGTAGGGCAGGAGCAGTAGGCAGGCTGGAGTCAAGGGACTCAGAGGGCTCTGCCTGATGCTTGCCATGTGTCTCCACAGATATGATTCCTATGAGGCCTGTGACTCAAGGGCCATCCTGAGTGAACGAGACCTCTACCGGTCGAGCTATGACTATGGCGAGCTTGACCCTGAGATGGAAATGGCCTATGAGGGTCAATATGATGCCTACCGTGACCAGTTTCGAATGCGTGGAGGAGATACATTTGGTCCAAGGGCTCAGGGCTGGGCCCGGGATGCCCGGAGTGGACGGCCAATGGCCTCGGGCTATGGGCGCATGTGGGAAGACCCCATGGGGGCCCGGGGCCAGTGCATGCCTGGTGCCTCCCGGCTGCCCTCCCTCTTCTCCCAGAACATCATACCCGAGTATGGCATGTTCCAGGGCATGCGTGGTGGGGGTGCCTTCTCTGGTGGCTCCCGATTTGGCTTCGGATTTGGCAATGGCATGAAGCAGATGAGGCGGACCTGGAAGACCTGGACCACAGCGGACTTCCGGGTGAATAAGCTGACCTAACCCTCCTGACCCACTCGGGGAGACAGCTACCATCTCTGACTTCACTCCTTCTTTCTCCTCCAGACCAAAAAGAAGAAGAGAAAGCAGGGTGGCAGTCCTGATGAGCCAGACTGCAAGGCTACCAGAACAGACTGCTCAGACAACAGTGACTCAGACAACGGTGAGCTGGGGGTGCTGCGCTGCTCCCAGCCCCGTGGGACTCCCGGATTGAGCTTGCTGTTCTCTCTTTGCAGATGAAGGTACTGAGGGGGAAGCTGCAGAGGGTGCTGAAAGTGCTGAGGCTCTGGAGAAAGGCTCCCGAGCAGTAAGTAACCCTCGACCTCAGGCTCTTGCTCTCTGCAGGCAGGGCCAGCGAGTACAGAGCTGGCTTAAAGAAACAGGCCTTGCTTCAAGGGTCACAGGCAAAGTGGTATTACCTAAATGCATGGGTAGTGAGTGGCCAATACACGGAGGCTGGCTCTCTAGGGAAAAGTACAGACTACTTTACTAACAATGTGTTTCCTGGGGAGAAATGGGGGCATACAGGCCTCTGTGCACAGGTAGTAGGAAGGTGTGACACTCCCTTAATTCTTAAGTCAGTATAAGTAGCTGTGCCCTTTTTAAAATTGATTTTTAAAAATTGTATATTAGGAAGGAGAGGACGAGGAGGGAAAAGAAGATGGGAGAGAAGAAGGCAAAGAAGATTTGGAGAAAGGTAAGTCTTCCAGGGGTGCCTAGGTGATGGGGAAGCTCTTCAGTGCTTGTAGTGGGAGGAAACCAGCTGAGGGCAGGGTTGTAGCAGAAAGATGGCTGGCTTGGACCTTCCTTATGGGACTGGGTATATGCTAGCAGGGCCTCTTCTCACTCTAGGCCCTCCCAGCCTGCCTCTGTTTTTCCTAGGCGGAGGTTATGGATGGTGTGGCCTCCAGTCTAGCACTTTGGTTTTGCCTTCAGGTGGGGGCAGCAAGCAAAAGTATGGGGAGCCCCAGGCACACGCCCCCCCCTTGGTCCCTCAATAACACACAGTTCCAAGTCCTCAGTGGCTGGTGTCCAAGCTGGGACCCTTGGTGCAGTTTTTACGGCTCTGGTTTGCGTGTCCTCTCCCTTAGCGCCTCTCCAGCCCTTGTTGGGAGTCCGTGTCCCCCCACCTGAGTGATGAGCGCCAGCAGGTACCTAACAGTAAATCCAGCCTCAGCCCACTGTTGCCGCGGTGCCCGGTCGGGGGGTGGGCAGGGCCATGTGATCGGCCTCCCTGCATCCGCGCCACCCAGTCCCTCTGAACACAATCGTGTTCCCACCAAGACAGCCTGTCTTTGCCTTCCAGCTTCTCTGCACCCACTCTGCAGAGAGTGGGGGTGTTCCAGAAAATAGAGGGGTCAGCACGTGTCCCCCCTCTCCTGGTGCCTAAGCCAGATCTACTTCCTGCTCAACCCAGGGCACCCAGCCTTGCTCATGGCCTGCGGCTTTATGTACACAGCTGCTCTCAGACGGACCCTCTGGAGTGGACAGCGGGTGATTCAGCCACAGGCCACAGGCTCTATTTTGTTAGGGTCTGCTGGTAACTCTGCCTTTCTGTTACCACAGGGGCCCTGACCGCCCAGGATGAGAGCAGCCAGGCCAAGCGCAAGTTGCAGGCAAGCAAGAAGAGCCAAGACAAACAGAAAAAGCGGCAGCGGGACCGTATGGTGGAAAGGTAACTCTCTTCCCTCCATCCCTATGCCTCTGCCCTGCTCTGGGGCTACCACCAGGAGAGCAGGGTCATATAGCTCTGCCATCTCGCCGCCCTCTGACCTCCCTTGGGAGCCACCACCTGCTCTGCTGTGCATGGACCCTGCTTCCCGCCAGGCCCAGCTCCCAAGTCCTGACTCATCCCCTGCCCCTCTGTGGCCACCTGGCGACCGCTGCCATCTGTGGCCCGAGACCTGGCACTGCTCAGCACCACCATTGCCCAGAAGTTCCAGCACTAGGTCACTCAGCGCACACGCCCTGAGGTGCGCAGGGGGCCCGATGCCCCTGAGGGAGGGGGCCAGCTCATCAAAGACTCAAGGTCCAAGGCGCCTGTGCCACCCCAGCTAGCGGTCAAGAGGCCACCACCGTGCCCAGGAGAGATGACAGCACCTGTGGGCTATGGCAGCCTCTGGGTCTGCTGTTGGCCCTGCCCACCGGCCCTCTCAGGCCGGGCCTGTCAGTGGCTGAGTCCTTCACGCCCCTTGGTCGGGTCTGTCTGCCCTCAGGGCTCCCGCACTGGTGCTTGCCTCCTCCGCCTCAGACTCTTGCTCTTGCTGGACCTTCCACTCAGCCTCGCCGGCGCCCGGCCCCTGGGCTCTTCAGACAAAGCTGACCCCGTGGCCCAGATAAGGACGTCCGGCAGAGGTAGGGACCCGCCCCGAGGCCTCGGTGGCGGCTGGCCTCCTCCGCCCCTTGCCACGGCGGCCTGTTCCAGCCCAGGCCCTAGACCCCAGGCTTCTGCTGTGGACAAGAGGCCTAGACAGAGAGCACCTCGCCCAGTGATTCCAGGCTGCCCTCTGGCAGGCCAGGCGGGCGCCCTCCTTCCAGCTCAGACTGGTCTCTTCTTGGAAAAGGAAGATGTGGCAGCAGGTGCCCAGGCCTGCTGCCTCCCATCCCTCCTGACACCACCCCCCAGGCATTCTGAGCAGAGGATGGGCTGGGCCATTGAGTCCCCCAGACCTGAGAAGGAAGATGCAGCACCTTTTCAGGCCCTGCCTCGGGACTGCGTACTCCACCTCTGCACCTCAGGCCCTCCTGGCTCTCGCCAGGGCATTCTTCCTTCCGGTCCCCAACTGGGCCAAATGCACACGCTCCTGCCTAGCCTTGGTAGAGAGGCTTTCCGACAACCTTCCAGCGACTCTTTGTCTGTTGCAGCAGTAGCTGCCTCGGGTCTCAGTCTCCTGCCTGTGGGAAGGAAGAGTTCTTCCCCTAACCCCTACGGTGCTGTAACTGCAGCCTACAGACTATCCCCTTCTGCTCCCAACCCTACCAGTCCCAATCTACCCCTCAGCTGGGACTGCACTTCAGAGCAAGGCCTGTTTCAAGGCCTGCACCTGGGTTGGGGTAGCAGTGACATTTTCTGGGACCCTTGCAGCCTCAGCCTCTTGTTTCCTTCCTGTGGCAGGATCCAGTTTGTCTGTTCTCTCTGCAAATACCGGACCTTCTATGAAGACGAGATGGGTAGCCACCTTGATAGCAAGTTCCACAAGGAACACTTCAAATATGTAGGCACCAAGCTTCCCAAGCAGACAGCTGACTTTCTGCAGGTAAGCTTCTGAGCAGGACATCTGCTGTGGATTTCTCTAGTCTCTGGGACCGCCAGGCAGCTGACACGAACATCTGTGTCTCTGATAGGACTATGTCACCAACAAGACCAAGAAGACAGAGGAGCTCCGAAAAACTGTAGAGGACCTTGATGGTCTGATCCAACAAATCTACAGAGACCAAGATCTGACCCAAGGTGAGGAGGTTCCATCCCACCAGGATGGCTGCCACCAGGTAGGCCCCTAGCCTGCCCTTTTCTGCTTCTTGGTGTAGTAGCTTGATGTTCCACTGTTCACCCAGCCTCAGGCTCATGTAGAAGTGGCAGGGAAAGTTAAGAAACTAGCGTGATGTCTTTGGCACCTGAGACCAGTGATGACTGCTCTCTTCTGCCCCCAACAGAAATTGCTATGGAGCATTTTGTGAAGAAGGTGGAGGCGGCCCATTGTGCAGCCTGTGACCTTTTCATCCCCATGCAGTTTGGAATCATCCAAAAGCATCTCAAGACTATGGATCACAACCGAAACCGCAGGGTGAGTTGGGGCCCGGCTGTTCTTTTCCTGCAGTTGTAGCCTCTGCTTGCCAATGAGGGACTGCGAGGAAGGCAGGCAGGGGCAAGAAGATATATGCAGACCGTTTGACAGAGGTGACGCTGAGCTGGACTTTTAAGGATTAACAGCTTAATTAGTTTCAGAACTCAGAGGCCAACAAACAGTACTGCTATGGCTGGAAAAGAGAAGGGAATTAGACTTAAGGTTTGCTTCTGTCATTGGTGGTTCAAGTAGTCGGGTAGAAGTATTAGAGGTAATGAGGAACCAGAGACATCTGCCATGAAGAATATAGAGAGCTGGTCTCGGGCCATGTGGAAAAGAATGACCTTGGGAATGAGGAAGAGGAATGCTGATGAAATATAGGAACAGGACAATGGCCTGTGGGAGGAACCAGGAGCCTCGAGTGAGTCTCACTCCTAGGAACTGAGTAGACAGTGGTGCTGTTTTGATTGTGCACAGAAGGAGTTTATATTTAATGTGTCGGGGGTGGGGAGCATATTTGGTAGGAAAATTACATTTTCTTTTTTTTTTTTTAATACATTTTTTTTTTCCGGAGCTGGGGACCGAACCTTACCGCTGAGCTAAATCCCCAACCCCGGAAAATTACATTTTCTTGACTTCCAGTGTGTCCCAGGCCTGTCTGAGGTCAAAGTATATGTAGGGTTGTTTGTTTCGGTATTTTTGGGGCTTATAATGCCATCATCTTCCCCTTTCCTTTTCTCTTTACAAATCCTCCATGTGCCTCCCCTACTTTGCTCTCTTTCAGATTTATGGCCTCTTTTTCTTTATTTGTTACATGTGAGAACAAATGTCTGTGTGTCCCTAAATAGATGCTGCACCTGCTCAGTTTGTATACTGTTGCTTCAGATTCATGTTTTCAGGACTGGCTGGTCTAAGACTGGACAACCAATTGGGACTCTTCCCTGGGGAAGACTTTCTCCCAGTGTCCGCATTCCTTGGCTGCTGGTGGGTCTTTGTCTAGGCTGAGGCCTTTGAGTTTCCCTTTGTGCATTAGCATGTCTCTTGGTTCCGTCCCCTCCTTGTTCATAATCTTTAGGCAGCCATGTTAGGAGACTTCGTGGATGTGGCTGCGATGTTTATCTCACAGCAGACTCCCCGTTCTCTGGCTCCTACCATCTTCTTAACTCTTTTTGTCTCAATGATTAAGGTGCCTTAGACTGAAGAGCTGTGTTCTCTCAGCGTGTGGAGCTGGCCCCACAGCTCTGCATTTTGACTGGCTGTGGTTGTCTGTTGTAATGGTCCCTGACTTACATGATGAGGAGTGAGGACTACATATGTTGGTGGGGATAAGAACAAATATTTCTAATATAGCTCAGACTTATGCTGTTTTTGTAAAGTGGTGGTTGTGGGTTCTCTTCCAAGATCCATGACTTTGCGCTCCCTGGGTAGTTGGCTAGGTTTCTAGTGCCAGGCGTGATTTCCCTCTTGATGAATGGGCCTTTGGTCCAGTTAGGGAGAAAGGATGGTAGAAGATGGATAAAATAGGACATTGCTAAGATGTAGGATAAAATAAGTCATTGCTAAGATGTAGAGAAAATTGGCTCAGCTAAGAAAATATAAAGTCAGAATTGACATAGTTTACGTTTGATCAAATTACAGGTGAGGCGATTTGAATGTGGTTTAAATACTACTCATTTGAAAGTTCCTGATGAGTCAGACATGATGGTGACTCACACTTGTAACCCCAGCACTTGGGAAGCTGAGAAAAAGGATTGCTGTTAGTCCCAGACCCAGCTGGGCTACAGAGTAAAGCTCTATTTCAAAAACAAAACCAAAAAGTATGTTTCAAACTAGAGAACTAGAAAGCTTCCATAGACTTATTTTGGTAACTGATTACTAAGTTGTAATTGACATATCAGTAACAATCATAGCATCATAATATATTCATTTACAATGTACACTTTAGCCATGCTGGCTTTCATCTCAGCACGTGGGAGGCTGAGACAGGTGGATCTCTGTGAGTTCTACGCTATTGAGGACTGCAGAGTGAGACCCTGTCACAACTGAATCAAAAGAACAGTTTATCTAAGTTGTTGGTACATGCCTGTAATCCTAGTGCTGATGAGACTGAGAAGGAGTGCGGGTTCAAATACAGCCTGAACTGTACTGACAGTATCAGAAAGAAGACAAGAAGGAAGGAGGGAAGGGAGGGGGACTGCAAAGGCAAAGGTAGCTTAGTTGATGAATTGCCTGATGTGCAAAGATGCAGACCTGTATCCTTGTATCAGATCACTCTCGGTGGACATTCCTTGGCTTACTTACCTTGAGGCCATTTCTTCTAGGCCTTTCTTTTCTATATGATTCTTCTACGTAGCTTTTATAAGGACACTTGTCAGTGGATTTTATAAGGACACTTGTCAGTGGATTTTATAGGACACTTGTCAGTGGATTTTATAAGGACACTTGTCAGTGGATTTTATAAGGACACTTGTCAGTGGATTTTATATGGACACTTGTCAGTGGATTTTGCAGCTACCTAGGTTTTTAGATACTTTTCCCATTGCCATGACAAAATGCCTGACCACTTAGCTTAAAGAAGGTACAGTTTATTTTAGGTTAGTTCAAAGGTACAATTCATTATGGTGAGGAAACCATGGTACAGCTAGTCACATTGCATAACACTATGGAAACAGCCAATCTTGGCTTCTTACACTGATACTGTTGCTTCATAATTGTATTTTTGCTATTGTTATGAATCATAATGTAAATATCTGATATGCAGAATATTTGATATGCTACCCCTGTGAAAGAGTCACTTAATACTCCCAGAGGTCTCAGCCCACAGGTTGAGAACAGCTGCTCTTAGGCCCTTGGGTTTTTTCACCTTTTGACTATAATAATAACACTCTTAGGAACATTGCTTTATAAGTTAGTATATGGGCTTATTTTTATTTCTCGAGTATATATCTAGAAATAGAATGTCTGCATTAAAACATAACTCTTAATTGCTTTGAGAAGCTATAAAATTGTTTTCCAAAGTGGCTACACCATTTTATATATTCAGAGGCAGTATAGGAATGTCCAAGATTCTGTCTGTTCCCACTAGTGTTTGTTTGAGACAGGCTCATGTAGCCCACATTGATCTTTCTCTCTTAAATTTTTTGGTTGTAAGCCTAGCCTTTAATGGCTGAGCCATCTCTTCAGGCCCAGACTGATGACTTCTCTGTGCAGCTGAACCCCTGTTCTTCCTGTCTGGAATTACACACATATGTCCCCATGCCCAGTTTATGTAATGTTGGAGATAGAGCCATGACCTAATGCATGCCAGGCGAGCAGTCTGCCAGCCTAGCTATACCCACAGCCCTTTATGTCTAACCACCTAACACTTAGTCTAGCCATCCCACTGAGTAAACAGTGCTGTTCTTGGGGGAGAGTCTACTCAGATTCCCAGAGTACTTAAGAATTGTGCTGTCTTCAACTATTTAGAGTTTTATGTTGCTTTTTAATGTTTTTTGTTTATTTACATTGCTGGGGATTGAACTTAGGACCTTGTCCATGCTAAGCTAGCACTCTACGAAGCTATGTCCCCCATCTTATAATTCTTTTATATTTGAGACATAAGTCACTTATATAAGAATTGCAAGTATTTTTCCCATTCTGTGGGGTTTTCCACTTCATTTTTTCCAGATAGGGTCTCATTATATAGTTCTCGCTGTTCTTGAATTTGCCGTGTAGACAAGTCTGGCCTCAGCTCCACCTGCCTCATGTTACCAAGTACTAGATTTAAAGGCATGCACCACTGTGCCCAACTGCTTTTCACTTTCTTGATAAGTCTTTTACTTCACAAAAGGATTTGTTAATGTTGTTGTTTTTAATTATTTAAATGTTATTTTTAAGCGTGTGTGTGTGTGTGTGTGTGTGTGTGTGTGTGTGGTGTGTGTGTGTGCACGTGTACATGTGAATGCAGGTGTTTGTGGAAGCTAGAAGTGGGCATCCGGTCCCCTGGAGCTAGTGCTACAGTCGTTGTGAACTACCTGATATGAATAGTTGGATTAGGTCCTCTGAAAAAGCAATGCATGCCCTTAACTCCTGATCCATCTCTCCAGCCCCTCACAAATGTATGGGCTGGGTTTATTTTGTTTTTTGTTTTTTTTTTTTGCTTCCTTACTCCTCTGTGGTTTTTTGTTTGTTTATTTGTTTGTTTTGTTTTGTTTTGTAGTACTGGAGTTGAGACAAACCTACAAGCTTGTACATATAGCAAGCACTTAGCCACTGAGCAACATTCTCAGCTGTTCTGTTATGAGGCGTGATCCCACAATGTCGGTCAGGCTGGCCTGACACTTGCTTGGCTGCCCCTAAGTGGCCTAGAACTGACGATCTTCCTGCTTCAACCACCTGAGTATTTGGATTATAGGCAGGCACTGTCATAGCCTGCCAAAAGTTTAATTTTAATAAAATACTCTCTATTGTGCCTTTTATTGTTCATGCTTAGGGTGTATTATATGAAAATGTGTTAAACAAAGGTCATGTAGGAACTCCACCACTTCCCGCTCCTCCTTTTTGAGATGGGAGTCTCACTATGTATGTGTCTATGCTTGGCCTAGAACTTGCTATATAGAGAGGCTAGCTTTGAACTTATGGCAGTCTTCTTGCCTCTGCCTCATATTCCAGGTTTCATCTTTTACAATTAGGCCTTAACCCATTTAATTGTTTTATCATATGAGGGTAGGACCTAATTTCATTTTTCTGCATGTGAATATCCAGTAATCCCAATACCATTTGTAAGACAGTTCTTATCCCCAATAAATGACCATTGCTCCATGTAGAAAGTCAGTTGACAATAACTATGTTTATTTCTGGACTCCAATTCCATTCCATTGTTTTTGGTCCTTTTTGGGGGAGGTGGGATAAGGGACTAATTTGTTGTTGTTGAGAGTTCTTACTCTGTAACTTGGACTAGCCTTGAATTGGAATTATTCTTTGTGTCTCTGCCTATGTGCTGGAATTTATTCTTTGTACTGTAGCCTCATAATTAAATTCAGAATGTGTGATGTGTCCAACGTTGTTTTCAATATTGATTCTGTTTGTATCAGTTGTATGCTCTTTGGTTTTAGTATTAACTTGTCATTTTTACTGAAAAACCAAACTGGTGTTCTGATAAAATTATGTTGTGTTTTTAGATGATTTGGGGAAGTCCTGTTATCTTACAATATTGTGTTTGTTGCCTCTTGGTGCAGTGAATAGAGTGTTAGTCTTGTAGTATTGTCTTCTAATTAATGGTTATGAGTCTTTTTCTTTTATTTTGGGCTTTTTGTTTCTAATCCTTCTCTCCTTTCCCCAGTATTTTCAGAGTATGGTTTATGCCTGGTATGGTAGCACAGCCCCTTATCTAAGTCAGCCCTGGGAAGGCACAGGCAGGTGGAGCTCTCAGAGTTTAAGGCTAGCTTGGTCTACATAGTGAGTTCCAGGATCAATCAGGGCCAGTTTGACAGTTGTTTTCTTAAAGCATTTCTAGTGTGTTGTTTTACTGTCTTTTGGCTTCACCTATCTGAGGAGATACCCATTTGTAAGGGAGGTTTTATTTGCTTTCAAGCTTTTTCCTTATCTTGGGCTCTTATCTCATTCTCTTGGTCTTTCCCCCCCCCCACCTTCTCCTCTCCCCTCCCTCTCCCTCTTCCTTCCCTCTCCCTCCCTCCCCTCTCCCTCCTCCCTCCCTCTCTCTCCCTCCCCCTTGCTCCCCTCTCCCTCCTCCCACTCTGCCTCCTCCCTCGCTCTCCCCCCCTTTATGAACAAGAGTATGTGGGCCCTGTATGCTTAGCACACTGTGCCCTAAGGCACACCTGGCTCTAGGATGGCAGCTGAGCTGTTATCTCTGCATCTGGAAGTGAAGTGAGCCTCTCCACAGGCAGCAGGGGAAGGAGGAGAAATGCAGTTGTTGCTGTCACTGGGCCAAAGTATCTGTTCTTTATTAAGCAGTTCTTCATCTACTGTTTGTCGTTTGGAACATTTCCAGGTACTTCAAATGGTAGGTTTTGTTTTTAAGTCTTATCAATCTCATTAGAGAATGGAACTCAGACTACCACGCTGGAAGCTTATCTACTCTAAGTAAAATTTTAGGCTTCCAGTTTGTTTCTTGGTGAAAGAGAAGAGAGTGCGTGCGTGCGTGCGTGCCTGTTAGGGAGGGTTGTGTAGATAGGGATATGTTTGCACATATATTCCATGTGCTGAAGGCTAGAAAACAACCATAGGATGTCATTCCTCAGTCACTATGACCCCTTCCCTCCCCCTCCTTCTTTTAATCTTCACTTAACTGACCTGGAACCTACCAAGTAGTCTGCTAGATGGCCCACAAACCCCAGGGACCATCCTGCCTCTACTTCCCAGTGCTGGGACTATAAATACATACCACCACAACACCTTTTATATGGTATCTGAAGGTTGGACTCAGGTCCTCATGCCTCAGGCACTTTACTGACTGAGGCATCTCCCAGCCACCGCTCGTTTGTTTGCTTGTTTGGTTGGTTGGTTGGTTTGGTTTTGGTTGACTCGTAGAATCTCTCTGTAGCCTAGGCTGGCCTTCAAGTCTCAGTGCCCCTGCCTCTACTTCCTAACTGCTGGGATTACAGGCATCTGCCTACTAAACCCATCTACAAAGCCTCTTAAACTTTAATTCCAAAGATCAGAAAAAGATAATACCACAATGAAGTTATAGATCAGATTACTATTAAAAATAGGAAGGTGTGAAAAGAAAAATATCAAGTTAGTAGTAATGTAAACACAGTAAATTATAATTAGTCTTATATCTGGTCTGCAAGAATGACTCAGTAAGAATCTAGCAACATTCTTAGCATAAAATACTGGGAGGGAAAGTGACAATCTTTTTTAAAATTACATTTAATCTTTTGTTTATATGTGCTGGCATGCATGTTCTATACATGTGGAAGTCTGAGGACAACTTTCTTGGGAGTTAGGCTTTCTCCCTTCATCATAGGTCCGGGGGATAGAACTCAGGTCCCTAGATTTGGCAGGTAGTAAGTACCTTTACCCATTGAAGTCATCTTGCCAGCTCTGTAGTAACATTCTTAGAGAAGCTGAATGATTATAGCAAAATGATCTCAAAGTTAGTGAATGTAGTAAGAGGGATAGGAATTAAGATACTCAAAAAAATGGCATGTCGGGCTGGAGAGATGGCTCGGTGGTTAAGAGCACTGACTGCTCTTCCAGAGGTCCTGAGTTCAAATCCCAGCAACCACATGGTGGCTCATAACCATCTGTAAAGAGATCCGATGCCCTCTTCAGGTGTGTCTGAAGACAGCTACAGTGTACTCATATATAATAAATGAATAAATCTTTAAAAAAAAATGGCATGTCTAACAGTGGCCAAAAATACTGTACAAAGAGCAGTTTTGAGTTCAGGAACTTGCTTAGCAGATATTTAAAACTTACTGCAAAGCCAATATACTTTAATATTAAAAAAAAAAAAAAGCTGATGTTGACCATTGATAAAACAGTGCCACCAAGCCTGGCAGTGGTGGCCCACGCCTTTAATCCCATCACTTAGATCAGAGACAGGTTGATCTTTGAGTTCAAGCCCAGCCTGGTCTACAGAGTGAGTTCCAGGATAGCCAGAGCTGCACAGAGAAACCTTTTCTCGAGAAACCAAAAACACACAAAAAACAGGGTAGCCAGACAGTCCAGAAAGATCCCAGTATGTCTCAGAACTCATCTGCTTATTTTGGTGATAGTATAGGTAGGGCAGGAGGTTTGGGTTTCAGAAAGCCAATCTGGTATTATACGAACTTCCACTGGGATGTGGGAAAGTACTTTATAGTTAAATACTGAATAATTTGCCTTTAATCCCAATACTCAGAAAATAGAGGCAGGCAGCTCTCTTTGAGTTTGAGACCAGTCTGGTCTACAGAGTTCTAAAATGACCAGTGCTATGCAGAGAAACCTTGTCTCTAAAAACCAAAACCAAACCAAAATGACAAAAAATTATATAGATAGGATTATAGCCTTTTATTGTAGTTTAGTAGGAAAATACTGGTATATTTTATAAATTTGCAACATACCATCTATTAAATTCTAGGAATTTTAAATTAAAAAATAAAGAGGACCAGGAAGAAAATTAAATCATTTGTTTACTTTACTGTTCAAAGAAATCTTCCTGAGCAGGCCAGGCAATCTAGAAGCCAAGAGGGCTTCGCATATAGAAATTCTGAGCAGTTATTTCCAGTGTGCACATCAGAGCACTCAGGGTTGCTGACAGCCAGGGCAATGGCACCAGAAGAACAAACTTTTATCTCAAGGCAAAAATGTAACAACTGCTGCTGAGAAGAGGCAGGTAAGAGGAATCTATCTGTTTTGCCTGTCCTGACCTGAACCTTCGGGTTCACCTGATCTTTCTGCCTCTGCAGTAGCTATTACTATAGATGTGGTCTAACTAAGCAGGTCAGGTGCTCCTATTTTCTGCCTGGGAGCTCTATAGCTGGCTGTTTTAATGCTAGTACAGTAAGTGTAAGTCACTATTGGATCAAGGTCAAGGAAGCACGGGATAACTAAGCTGTCACAGTAGATACTACTTGGTTAAAGTTAAAAGCACCAGCCTGAAAGTATGTCCGTTGGCTTTGTTCTTGTTTTTGAGTATTTCAGATGTTTGGTCCTTGTGCTGAACAGTTATTTGTGTTCAACTTCTGCACACACAGAGGGGGTAAGAAAGGACACTGTTGGCCAGTGAAAATTATTGAGGAACTGTAGTAGTAGTCCAATTCTTTACCTTAACCTGTTACTTGAGTATACTTAGTCTGTTAGTAGATAAAATGTCTAAAGGAAACTGAAGTCTAGTGAGGCGCTCAGTGGTAAAGGCACTTGCCATGCTTGACTGCCTGTATTTGAGCCCTGGGACACTCGTGCTGGAAAGAGAGAACCAACTCCCTTTCATTCTTTCTCTGGTTTCATAGTCATGTCTGTACTCTTATGACTGAAAAATGACCCAGCGTGTTGATGTGAAGTCTTCCAGACAGAATGACTGGGATATGATAGTACAGGTCTGTAGTTTCAGCATTAGGAGGTCAAGAGGATCACAAGTTCAGAGCCAGTTTATAAACCAGGCCTAGTCTAATGTTCCTGTAATCCCAACACTTGGAAGGCTGAGGCAGGAAAATTGCCACAAATTTGAGAGACCAGCATGGACTATAGTGAGTTCAGGCCAGCCTGACCTACAAAATGTCTCAAGCAAAAAATAATTCCAAAAGAACCAAACAAGTCCCAGAAAGACAGCAAGACCTTGTCTCAACAAAACAAAACAAAAGGCCCAGGCTTCACACCTCATCGCATGTCTTTTATACTCTGCCAGCAGGCCTTGATAGGAGGAGCTGTTTTATTTCTAATTCTTAAACTCTGGGATAGGGATTACTGAGGCTAATCTGTATTTCTGGTGTATTCAATCAAACAGCTTTTCAAGTCTGTAGCCAGTTGCTCTACCAGTAGAGAAGTGTCTCTTTTCAACTTTTCCATTATATATTTCTCCATGTTCAAATCCTGGGAGTTAAAGGATGCACACCATTTAAATATAGTTTCGTGTGTTTTCTCCTTTTGTTTTGGCAGTCTTATGTAGTCCAAGCTGTCCTGGAATTCACTCTATAAGTCAGACTGGCCTTGAATTTGCAGTGGTTCTCTCTTCCTCGTTAGTGTTGGGCTTATAGGTGTGCATTGCTAGGGCCGATTTATACCCTCCTTATCGGTTCTAAACAATCGCCTTGCATGCTAGGGCAATTTGCTCCTAGGTGCCTGCATGTGGGCGCACGCGTGTATGTTAGCATGTGTGTAGAAGTCAATGGAGGGCAACTTGCAGGAGTTGGTTCTCTCCTTTATCCTATGTGACCTTGGAATTGGGTTCAATTTACCAAACTTGGTAACAAGTGCTTTTAAGCCACTGAGTCATCTTGGCGACCTATTACTGTTTTTATATTTTACTTTTTTTGTTGTAACCGTGGGGTGGTTTTTCTTTTTTTGGGGGGAGGGGGTCTGTGTCTTGGCTGTCCTGGAACTTGCTCTGTAGACCAGACTGGCCTTGAACTCAACGAAGATCCACCCACCTGCCTCAGCCTAAAGGTGTGTGCCACCAAGCCCAGCCCTACGTTTTACTTGTAATATATTTTACAACTGGTATGTGCGCGCGCGCGCGCGTGTGTGTGTGTGTGTGTGTGTGTGTGTGTGTCTGTGTCTGTGTCTGTGTCTGTGTCTGTGTCTGTCTGGGGATTGAACCTAGGACTTTAAGAATACTAAGAAGGGGCTGGGGATTTAGCTCAGTGGTAGAGCGCTTACCTAGGAAGCGCAAGGCCCTGGGTTCGGTCCCCAGCTCCGAAAAAAAGAACCAAAAAAAAAAAAAAAAAAAAAAAAAGAATACTAAGAAAGCACTATATCTCCAGCTGGCCCCCTTCCCTTCTTACGTTTTATTTTTTGTATGTTTTGCTTGCATGTATGTATGTATGCTCACTATGCACGTGCCTGGTGCCTCTGGTAACCAGAAGAGGGTCTCATATTCCCTGGAACCACATTAGAGATTGTTGTCAGCCATCTTTTGGGTGGCAAAAATTAAACCTGAGTCTTTGAAATACTAGCAAGTACTTTTACGGTTGAGCCATCTCTCTAGCCCCCAGCCATCTTTTATTTTCTGAGACATAATCAAAGTTGCCCAGGTTGCCTTTAAACATTGTAGTCCAAGTAGGCCTTGCATTTGTACGACCTGTGCCACTAAGTCCAGCACTTACTATGTTGTCTATGTAAGCAAATCAGGTTTCAAACAGCAAATATGGTATGGATGATCAGATCCTAGTTCCTTGCATGCTTGTCCAGAGTGACTGGACAAATTATGCCCAAGGTGCACTTACAGACACTAGGTGTAGTTATCTGAATCTGAGTTATCTAGTTATCCAGAATCTGAGCCTCAGCTCGGTTTGTTGGGTTCCTAGAGCAACCTCACCAGCTCTGTTTGCCCTGCCTATAGCTCATGATGGAGCAGTCCAAGAAGTCCTCGCTTATGGTGGCACGCAGTATTCTGAACAACAAGCTCATTAGCAAGAAGCTGGAGCGATATCTTAAGGTGAGGCAAAGGCAAAGGTGCTGCCCTAGTCCTGACCTCTGTGTGAACCTGACCCCCATTCTGTCTCTGATTCCTTCCTCCCATTAAGGTCTCTATCAATTCTCTACAGGGCGAGAATCCTTTTACTGACAACCCGGAGGAGGAGAAGGAACAAGACGAGGTGGAGGCTGGCGCTCTGGAAGAAGGGGCACCAAGCGAAGCGACAGGGCTCACAGAAGGCGTGTCGGTCCAGCCCCCGGTGCCCCTGGAGCCCACCCCGGGGACTGCAACACCGCCACCTCCGCCACCACCAGAGGAGGAGAACCCAGTACCCTTGCTGGGCGGGGCGCTACAGTGCCAGATCCGCGGGATCCCGGGGCTCGACGTAGAAGACGACGAGGAGGGCGGTGGGGGTCCTTAACCCTTACCGGGCACGGCTCGCGTAGCCGAGGCTGGAAATCCAGCCTAATAAAGTGCTTTCCCACCGAGGCCTTCGTTTGTGTTGTGAGTGATGAGGGCGGGCCCCGGGAAGTGTTCAAACACCAAGTGCGCCTGCGCGCGAGTAAACGCGCTAGAACAGTTCACGCGTGCGCGACCCGAACGGTCTTGCGCACCAGCTTACCCTTGAGGCACAACTCCCGTGATGCTGTAGATTTGCAACCCGGAAGGCTAGGAGGGTCGGTGGGGGCGGGCCTACTTAAGCAACCAATAGTAGCGCCCAGAAGGAGAGACGTACGCTCTTCGTCTTCCAGTAGCAGACGGCACGTTGAACGCATGCGTTCTGAGGAAAGCTAAGAAAAGGAGCTGCTGGTGGGTCGTGTCGAAGACATGGAGCAAAGCTACGGAGGTTAGTATGGGTTATTCTCCACTACAGGAGACTCTGCTGCATGTGGTATTCGGGCTTAGCCTGCAGCCGGAACGCACTTGCCGCAGCCTGGTTCTGTGTAGTCGGCCCGGACGCGCGCGCTTCCCTTATTGGGCCTCTGCGCAATCGTTCCCGCGGCGCCGCGTGTGGATTGGCCGGTAGGACTCGGGGCGGGGGGGGGGTACGGATGAGGCGCGGACGCCGACGCTGTGGCGGGTTTCTGGATGCGCCTTGGGCCGCTTTCACCGTGCAGGTCCAGTGGCTCTCACTGCGGCGGGGACCCTAGGACTTGGGCTGTCTCAGTCCCGCCTTATCTTCTGAAGACGCCACAAAATGGCGGCCCCAGGGGTGGGGCTAAAGCGAGTGTCGGGAGAAGGGGGTGAGGTCCGTCCGGGTCCGCGTCGGCTGTAGCGAGGAGAGTCTCAGAGCTCATCCTCAGCAGGTCGTTCTTGAGAACGCCTGTCCCTGGGCTCGCTCTCCTGAAGACTTTCGGGTAAGCTATGCACTGCGGCAGCACCCGGTGAAGCTCGTGAAGCTCCTCGGGATAACCTGGCTGGGTCCTTGCAGTGTACGCGGCGTGTGGTGCCCAGGGGAAGTGTGCTGCCTAAGGGACTGGAACTCTTGACTGTAACATTACGGTGGCCTGGAGGGACCAAAGGGTCTGCGGAAGCCGCGACGTTACCTTTCCCAACCTAAATTTCAGCATCTTTTTGCACTTAGACTTCATTTCTCGAGCTATATGCTTTTTTTTTTTTTTTGGTTCATTTTTTTTGGAGCTGGGGACCGAACCCAGGGCCTTGCGCTTCCTAGGTAAGCGCTCTACCACTGAGCTAAATCCCCAGCCCCGAGCTATATGCTTTTAATCTCCTGGGAGGCCTTGACTCTGTACCGAAATTTATCTACAAGAGGTAGTTGAAACATATGGAATGGGGTTCGAAGTGGGCATAGGAGTGGTTATTGGCTTCTGGCCGCTAAGGAAGGGATCTTGAGAGGCAGCAGAGTAACAAGATCCCTAGAACTGGACTTAGCAGAGAGGCCTGAGGTGTGATGAACACGTGTGCTTGGATATCTTCAGGGACAGCACAGCGCTCCTTCTTTAGGATCCTAGATCCGCATCTTCCACTCTGAGGTTTTCCCACCAGATAACCTGTCACAACCCTGTTTTATTTCTTGGGTTAGGAAACTTCATGGTGACTCCCACTTTCTTCTACCTTCCAATAACTTTACAGACGCAGTTAAGAGTATTTGCAGCCTCCCTGGTTTCTAAGTAGCAATTATGTATGGCGGTACTCGCTGAGTACCTGTCTACACATTTAAGGGACTATGTTAGAGTAGTGGATTTGGGATATTCTGGAAAGGGAGATAACCATTCATTTTGTCAAAATGAAGTCTTTTGACAGCCTGGGGCTGTGCCACTCTGTCTAACGATGTTCTAAGCTCCAGGAACACAAATGAGAAGAATGGGATTCCCCCTTATGTTTACAGGGGTGTAGTAGGGGAATGGGGATGGCTTCCTAGGTCAGGTGGAGGCTAGGGTATTGAGTGTTTAGTTACATGGAATCAACCCTAACGTTTATGTTGCCATTTTTCAGTTTTGTGGCATATCTGCCTGCACTCTTGAGTCTTCTCAGTTATGTGGCGGCTGGGCCAGTAGGGTAGACACTGTAACATAATGCTGTATCCTCTAAATTTGGTTCATTTCCCCAATTCTTTTGCTTTGGTCAGCTCAGCCAGGTAAAGTGTGGTGGTTTGCGTGCATTTGGGGGCTGAGGCAGTTCTTGAAGGATGGAGTTGTGCTAGGTTACATTTACATTCCCTAATTGTAAGTTAACACTTCTGAAAAGAGAAATCCCTTCAGACTTTTTGGGTATTATCAGAACCCTCGTTTTCTTGATGGTAAGATAGAATCTTGACACATGATCTTTTCGCAGGTTATGGGGCATGGAGTGCTGGACCTGCCAACACCCAGGGTAAGTGGCTCCTGTTTAATGGGTTTAATTGGGGTTTTCTCCACTGCATGCCCTTTTGTAGTAGAGCCCAGCATCTGCCTTCACTGGAGTATGTTTGTCTTTTTTCTTTATCTTAAGGAAAAATAGTTTATTGAGTGCTACAAGGGAGCAGAGGCTGATTAGTAAATAGAAAACTCCCTGTATCACTCTACTACCCTACCACCATTTTTAAAATCTGAGAGGGGCTGGAGAGATGGCTCAGCGGTTAAGAGCACCCGACTGCTCTTCCAGAGGTCATTAGTTCAATTCCCAGCAACCACATGGTGGCTCACAACCATCTGTAAAGAGATCCGATTCCCTCTTCTGGTGTATCTGAAGACAGCTACAGTGTACTTACATAGAATAAATCTTTAAAATCTGAGAGGAACTCTGAAAGGATTGTGTATTTAACATACAAGAGGCCCCAATTTTCTAGTCCCAGGTCACACCCTAGCACCATTGGAGGCCAGCCACTCTTTTTTTTGTGTATCATTGAGGTCCCATGAGGAGGTCTCCTCAATACCTGTGCCACATAATGTGCTCTTGTTCGGTTGAAAATGTGATTTTTTTTTTTCCCCCACTGATGCCCTAGGTATGATCGGGAATAACTAGGTTTGGGCTCCTGATGAGAACTGAGCTTATGTAGGGGATCTTTCTAAGGTCCAGGCCAGACTGTCCTCTCAGTTGATACTCAGTTGATCACCGTCCTAGGGACTACTGTACCTTTCTTTCCTGGGAGAAGTCAGGCTTGCCCCAAGAGAGAAATATCAATGGTGCTTTGTACCCATTCTGTCTTCTGGTGCAGTGAGGCAGCAGCTGTCCTTAGGTAACTCTGGTGCAGTGAAGTGCTTATGTGTTTTTGTTTTTTTCCTCAAGGTACATATGGAAGTGGTGTGGCCAGCTGGCAAGGTAAGACCTTTGGAAAGGGATCTTGAGGTGGGCAAGTGAGTCAAGTACAGGTCCTATCCCTCCATCCTGGCTGTGCCCAAAATCTCTGTTGATAGCATGGGGAATAGAGGCTGCTGGGCACTGGGCCTCGAGTCATGCCCAAGCTAGGCTGACCTGAAGGTGACTTGAACTTGTTCCTGAGGGATCGTGGATAGAGTGCAGGAACAGTTTTCAAATGTCTTTGTCAGTCTGGATTGCTATTCCGAGGCACTTAGCCTCCTCTGGCTTTGATTAGGAAACAAGTCCTTCTGTCTTTAAAAGAAAAACTGCTGGGCTGGAGAGGTGGCTCAGAGGTTAAGAGCACTGACTGCTCTTCCATAGGTCCTGAGTTCAATTCCCAGCAACCACATGGTGGCTCACAACCATCCTTCTTCCCGTGTGTCTGAAGACAGCTACAGTGTATTCATATAAATAAAATAAATCTTTAAAAAAAAAAGAAAAAGAAAAACTGCTACTACAACCTGTGGCCAGCTGTTTCTCTGGTCTTGATCATTTGCGTATTGTGGTATGATGTTGGTGATGCTTGGTTCCTGCTTGGTGGCAGAGAGTGCTTCTGCAGACAAGAATGTCATGGCTAGCCTCATGTGCTGAGGCCTAACCCAGTTCCTCTTTCTTCTGATAGGTTATGAAAACTACAGCTACTACAATGCCCAGAACACCAGTGTCCCTACAGGAACACCCTATAGTTATGGCCCAGCCTCGTGGGAGGCCACCAAGGCCAGTGATGGTGGCCTGGCAGCTGGGAGTTCTGCTATGCATGTGGCCTCTTTTGCCCCAGAGCCATGCACCGACAAC
Organism: Rattus norvegicus; assembly: GCF_021556685.1. NCBI lineage: Eukaryota > Metazoa > Chordata > Mammalia > Rodentia > Muridae > Rattus > Rattus norvegicus. Next base: position 16,534,975 of record NC_141540.1, on the reverse strand, counting down.
TCTGACTCGCTCATTGCCAAGATCAATCAACGTTTGGACATGTTGTCCAAGGAAGGAGGCAGGGGTGGGATCAGCAGCGGTGGGGAGGGCATGCAGGACCGAGACAGGTGATTATGGCCTTCAACCTTTCCTGGTAGAATCCCTTTCTAGAATCATGAAAATGGGTACCAAGCCTTAGCCCTCTTTTCCTGTTCCTGTTTTAGGCAGGAGCTAGACCCTGTTGGGAGGATTCCTAAACTGTTGGCCAATTAAGTTAACCGAAGATTCTTTCTTCTGGCAGGGGCTTCATGCTCTTCTCTGTTAGCAATGTTTAAATGAGTGTTCTGAGGCCAATTTGCTTTCTGGGCATTTAGGTAGATACTGGGTGGATTGGTTTCTTGTTCTGAATGTAAGGGGGTCAGCTCAGTGTAAAGTTAGCAGAGGGCAGACTGTTGGGTAGCCTGGGTGCCGTAGGCTGCTCCTGATGGGTTGTCTACTTCCTTTGCAGCTCCTTCCGCTTCCAGCCATATGAGTCCTACGACTCCAGGCCCTGTATGCCTGAGCATACTCCCTACCGCCCCAGCTACAGTTACGATTATGACTTTGACTTGGGAACTGACCGCAATGGTAGTTTTGGCGGGACATTCAACGACTGTCGGGACCCAACCCCAGAGCGAGGCGCCCTTGATGGTTTCTTAAGGGGCCGGGGCCAGGGCCGCTTCCAGGACCGGAGCAACTCGAGCACCTTCATACGTAGTGACCCCTTCATGCCACCCTCAGCCTCCTCAGAGCCCTTATCCACCACCTGGAGTGAGCTGAACTACATGGGTGGACGTGGTCTAGGTGGGCCCTCCACCAACAGGCCGCCTCCTTCCCTCTTCTCCCAGTCCATGGCCCCTGACTACAGCATGATGGGCATGCAGGGGGTGGGCGGTTTTGGTGGCACCATGCCTTATGGATGTGGCCGGTCCCAGACTCGGATACGGGATTGGGTAAGTTTACCAAGTTCTGTCAGGCCTGTTGCCTTTTCTTCCTAAAACTTAGTTGAGGTGAAAGTTGTGTACCTTTGTCTACTGTAAGATGCCCCTATTTCCCAGGGAACAGTCCCACTTTCAGTGAGTTTACGCCACTTGGTTTTAGATGTCTCCCTCAATTCATCCCTTCTCTGTCCCTGGGTTGGCCTGTTGTAGAATATTTCACAGCAATGGAGTTGTACATGTGGTTCTGTGTGTCTGGCTCCCTCTCAAGCTTTTGACTTCTGTTATAGTCTCTTGCTTTTTTGAAGGCTTTTTCCTGCCTTTGTTTTCTGTCCTTAAAAATGCTGGGGCATCTTATAGGCCCAGGTACATGACATGTGTTTGTGTCTGTAGCCCAGAAGGAGGGGGTTTGAACGCTTTGGACCAGACAACATGGGCAGGAAGCGGAAGCCGTTTCCATTGTATGAAGAACCTGATGCCAAGCTGGCCCGTGCTGACAGTGAAGGAGACCTCTCTGAAAACGGTATGCTCTGGGGATCAGAGTCAGTTGCCCGCTCTGGAATGAGGTGGCGTTGTTGGCTCACACTGCCTTAGCTGAGCCCTGTTGCTAGTCTAGTCCCTGAGCTTGGGAATGTGAAAGCGCTCTGAGACCCATCCACCTAGGGACTGACACTTCTGTTGCCTGTGTCTGGCAGATGATGGAGCTGGTGACTTACGGTCAGGAGATGAAGAATTTAGGGGGGTAAGTTCACCTTCACAGACTGTTGATTTGGCCTTGTTTTCTTCTGTCTTTTTTTTCCTCACAGAGGTGAAAATAGCTGTTTTTGCTGAAATCAAGCATATATCTTTTGTGTGTGGCCTGTAACAACTGTTTCTTGTGTTTGCTTGTCTTTAATTCTAGTTTCTGTTCCCCAACCTCCTGGCCTCTTCCCTAGATCCATTGCTCCTATTCCCTTCTGAAAAGAGCAGGTCTCCCAGGAAGATCATCCACTGTCCTCTTTCATTTCCCTTGCCTTACAGTGCTGAGTCTTAACCTTCAGCCTTCTAATTGTGGGGCTCTGCAGGGTGCTACTCACCTTGTCTAGCCTCTTGACCTGATACCCAATCACTGGGGAGTGTCAGCAGAGGCCAGTCTTGGGCCACACCACCTTGCTGAGGAATGCACAAGGTGTTTGTTAGAAAGTTTGCTCTGGGTACTTCTGATGGTCGGGTGGAGAGCCAAGCGAGGATGGGCGACAGCTTTCTTCTTATGGCCAGCAGGTGGTAGAATCCAAGGCTTAAACCATGTTTCCCAAGTGCTCCACCCACCTACCACCAATAACTGAGGTTTTTCTAAGACTCTTTCTTGCTCCCCATTCAGGTGACGTAGCCTTAAGGCTGGGGGTCTCTGTACATCTCTTAGACCTGCCCAGGGAACTGACTCTGCCTAGATAACCCTAGGATCTGTATTTACACTAATTTGTTAGAGTGCTAAATATATCCTAAGAAGCTTGGGGAAGCCTGTTTACAATCAGTGCTAGTTAGAATACCCCAGACTGGGTGTTTCCCCTGCCGGTGGATAAGCCTTTCTGTGGTGTAGAACTACATGGGCTACGTTTGCCACTGGGCAGGTTCTGTCACTTTGGAGAGAACAGAGTTGGTCACTGTAGGAAAGGAAATACCTTTGTGGTCTTCTAATAGCAGTGAATTATAACGGGGCACTTGAGCTCTCCTCTTTGACTCTTGAGGTTTCCTGCTGCTCATTTCCCACACCACAGCAGGCCGAGGTCTGGTAAGACCACATCCTAGGTATGGCCTGGGCTGGTTAGAGAGACTTCTGGACCCCACCCCACAGCCTGACACTGTATGTGCCCTTTTTCAGGAGGACGACCTCTGTGACTCCCGGAAGCAGAGAGGTAGGTGTCACCCAGCATCTTTTGTAGCCTTTATCTGACCCACACTCACCGCCCAGCTCCCGGCCAGCTTCTGAGCAAAACAGACTTGTCATGGAGACGCCATGGTTGATGGCAGAGGAGCTGCAGCCGTCAGTGGACCCACACTGTGGGAGCCATCCCCAAAGCGTGGTTCCAGTGTCTGGGGCAAGGTTTGCCTGAAAGGAGGAGCTCCTTTGCCTCAGATCTAGATACAAGTTGTAGGAGGTAGAAACCCATCTCTGGGTATCTGTGATACCCATGTTCGGAAAAAAGGTTTCAGAAGTCTGAAGAGAAAGAGGCCTCTTTTCTATTCCCGTATTCTGGCCCATCTTTATTCCCACCAGGGGTATTTTTGTTATTTTGTTTTGTTTTTGTTTTTTTGGTTTGGTTTTTGTTTTTGTTTTTTTGTTTTTCTCTCTCTCTGTTGTGAGCTTCAATTTGTACCCTGGCCTCTGCAAGAAATATTGGCATCTTCAGTACCTGTGCACAGAGAGCAAATACCTACTATGGTTGATCTTGAGGTCGTGGGAGGATAGCCTGTAAGGTGTACTCAGGCCCATATCTAAAGGCAAGAGACCTAAGAGCCCAACAAAGGTTATACCCAAGGGTGAGAACCAGCCTGAGCAGCAAGGCCTTAGGCTCACCCAGCAGCCACTTGTCATTTTCCCTATGGTGTGGACCTGTTCTAGCTGGTTCCTCTCAAGATTCACAGGCTAGCCCATATCCCTTAGTGTCAGAAGGCGTATGGCTCCTCTAAGGTTCTCAGGTTATCGAACCCTCAGGTGTCCCTCATCCTACACATTAAAGTTTTGTCCACAGCGCGGACCACTCCCCAACCCCCAGCATTGAGCAGCTCACGCAGCCGGGTAAATGCTAAAGCAAAGGTGACATGTTTGTTGCGCACAGGTCCTGCTACCCAACCGGGATGACTTTGCTATTAAACAGCAGTCATAGTTTCAGGCAGTGACCTCTTGCCAAAAGTCCCACACGTCCTTTTGAGAGGCTTCTGAGCAGCGCACGCCGGTCGCCATCTTCGTGGGACAGTCTCGGGACTGGCATCAGGGGTAGGGGTTACAGTTCAGATGCTTATCCAACCTTTTTTCAGCATCCAGCCCTGGCCCTGACCCTGGGGCTCTGGCTGGTCTCATGCTGAGATGCTGGCCACAGGGCTCTCCTGGGAGCTATGCCAGCCCCAGGGAATGGACGGGAGGACCATTCGGTCTCTTCCCATTTTTGTGTCTAGGATTATTTCCCACTCCGCCTTGGGAGAGTCCAAGGTTGTTGGTTTTGTGAGTGGAAGATAGAGATCGGGCCAGCAAGGACTGTCAGACCTGCTGAGTCCCCAGTTGAGGTGAAGCCAACAGGACAGTCACCGCACCCCACCTGGAGGTGGGATGGAGGGTGGCAGTGCAGCTTGCTGTTCCCTGAGGCTTCCCAGCTGCTGCCTGTGTGGGGATATTTGCAGCTCTCTGAGTGATGTGGGAGAAGAGCCAACAACAAAGTACTGTAGTGGACACGCAGCCTAGGACAGAACAGAGTAGTAGGTGGCCATGAGTGAGATGGGCCTCTGCCCATCAGGCCATGGGAGGAGTGGGGCAACTCCTCTGGGTTCTCATCAAAGGTCCTGGTACATCAGGAACCTCTAACAACAACACCTTGGTGCCTTGGGGTATCCTAGCCCTGCCACAAAAGTAATGGAAGCTGGGCACAAGGTATGGCTGCCAAGCTGCAGCATCCAACTTGGCCCTGGAGCTGACCCCTCCTGCAGGCTCCTCAGTGTCTCGAGGGGACTTTTCTGTTGCAGGAGAAAAGGAGGACGAGGATGAGGATGTGAAGAAGAGACGGGAGAAGCAAAGGAGGAGAGATCGGATGCGGGACCGAGCAGCTGACAGGTGAGGGGCTGCTAAGGTGAGGCAGGTCGTTGGGGCCAGTGATGCACTTGGATCTCGGCTCTCTCAGACTCCAAGTCACATGTCCTCCTGTAATGCACAGGAGTTTGGTTTTGCAAGAAATCTTAGCCAGGTTAATGGAAGATACAAGTGAGAAGTGTAAGAAAGATGGGGGTAGTGCGTCAGCTTTGTCTTACTGGAGAGTCCACTTCTGAGACCTTTGCATTAGAGCCTGGATGCTAGGACTGTGAGAACCCTCTTGACTCTTCAGCAGGCCTAAGGGATGTCTAATCCTACTTGGCCTTAAACCTCCTAGACAGAAGATGACCGTCATTCAATAGAGCTGGTAGGAGGGGGTCGTGATTCCCCTGTCCAAATATAGACAATCTCTGGAATTCAGCAGAGTGAGAATACGTGTGCACGTGATCTGCTGGTCCGATTTTGTATCAAACAAGAATGCTAAAATGCCAGGCCCATACAATATCTCTCTGACCACCCCTCATGGTTAGTTAAGCTATATGAGAACCTGTTGCTTTTTGTCGTCATCGTCCTTACAAAACAAGTCCTCTACCTATAGAGCCATCTCCTGGGACCACGTGTGTGTGAGTGCCACAGCATGCTTGTGAAGGTCAGAACGCAGTTTGTAGGAGTGCTCTCCTACTGAAGATTGATGTCAGTTGCTGAGCAGTTCTTCCAGACTATAACCCCTGCTCTTAAGGCTTAGATAGTACCATCTGATGCTGTTTCCTAGCTGGGCTTCGTGGCTCAAAACCTGAGAGACTGAAACTGGAAGAGGCTCTCCTTAGCTCTTTCAAGAACAGGATGAATCCTATTTCTTTTGCATTTCTGTACCCACAGATGAACTGGCGAACTGGCGATCTCTGTTACCACTTCTTTCTGTGCTCTCTCTAGGATTCAGTTTGCCTGTTCTGTGTGCAAATTTCGTAGCTTTGAAGATGAAGAAATCCAAAAGCATCTGCAAAGTAAATTTCATAAAGAGACCTTGCGGTTTATAAGTACCAAACTACCTGACAAGACAGTAGAATTTCTCCAGGTAAAGTATGCTACAGTATTTGTAGACAGCCCTGAAAGTATGAGAACCCTTGAGGGGTTGAGGAGAATGAGAGGGGGGCTGGAGAGATGGCTCAGTGGTTAAGAGCACTGACTGCTCTTCCAGAGGTCCTGAGTTCAATTCCCAGCAACCACATGGTGGCTCACAATCATCTGTGATGGGATCTGATGCCCTCTCCTGGTGTGCCTGAGGATAGCTACAGTGTACTCATAAGATAAAATAAATCTTTTTTTTTTTTTAAAGACTAAGAATGAGAGACCTAAACATGTTACAATTGATTTTCCCAAATTGAAACTACTGTACGTGTTCCTGTGTCACAACGTGATAATAGCTCTGACCACAGCCAGTTTTGCCCATAGAGCTGCCACAGTAACACTTTATCACACTCTACAGTTGAGAAATGCCCAGAATAGTGTGCTGTCATTTAACTTGGTGGCATCTCTCAATCCTTCTAGGAGTATATCATAAACAGGAATAAGAAAATTGAGAAACGGCGTCAGGAGTTGTTGGAGAAGGAAAGCCCTAAACCCAAACCAGATCCATTCAAAGGTCAGTTGTGATCCCATTGTCCAGGTTGTTAGATGCTCTTAAAGGTGCAGAACATGACTCATGTAGGCTGGCTGCTCTTCCAGAGGACTCAAGTTTGATTATTACCACCACACCGCAGCTCTGTGGCTTCAGTCCCAGGGAATACAATGCCCTCTTTTGGCTTCTGTCCACATAGACACAAATACAGACAAAATATCAGCACGTAAAATAGATTGAAAAAGAAGACAATGCAAAAGTTTATGTAGTTCTATTATGGTACTTAGCATGTATGAGGTCAGAATTTGTTTAATCCCCACCTATAAAAAACAGCCCAGGGACTAAAGAAGTGAGTGCCTCAGCACATAGGAGCACTGGCTGGTCTACAGTTTTTGAATTTGATTCCCAGCACCAACATAGTAGCAACTATCTGTCGATAACCGCAGTTTTAGGGGATATGATGCCCTCTTCTGGCTTCCTGGGGCACCAGGCACATGTGATAAATAGACATGTGCAAGCAAACTGCTTGTACATATAAAATAAGACTTTTTAAAAAATTAAACAGCCCAAACCTTTAATCCCAGCACTTGGGAGGGAGAAGCAGTTCAGTCTGAGTTCAAGGACAACCTCTTCTATAGAGCAAGTCCCAGGATACTCAGGGCTACATAATGTCTCAGAACACTAAACAAGAACAACAGTGCAGTGCCAGCCAAGTGCTGTGGAAAAGCACTCAGTGGAAAGAAGCAGGGCGGTGAGATGAGAGCACAGCTGCTAGCAGCTCATCAGAGGGATGTAAAGCAACTGAATGGTTCTCTCCCGGTGTAGACAGCTGGAAGGAGGAGGCGTGCACATAGGAGAGTGAGCTCTACCTTGTCACCTGTCCTAAAGATAGCCTAGAGGGTAGCACAGGGACGGACACAATGCTGGAGAGGAGGAAGAAAGCTCTTTGGGTTCCATTCCAGGGATTGGCCAGGAGCATTTCTTCAAAAGGATTGAAGCCGCACACTGCCTGGCCTGTGACATGCTGATTCCTGCACAGCACCAGCTCCTGCAGCGGCATCTGCACTCTGTGGACCATAACCATAATCGAAGGGTAAGTCTTCTGATGCAGGCTGGCTCCTGGGGCCATCATTCCTCTTCTGCCGCTTGGATGAGGTCTGTTAAAGTTTGGTTGGACTTGGTGTGATGTACTTCTAAATTCCTGCCTACTTGATGCTAAGTTGAAAGGCAGGCTTTCATCCTCTCTTCTCTCTCTCCTCTGTTTCAGACAGATTCTCACTATGTCTCCCTAGCTGGCCTCTCCCTCTGCCTCCACACCCAGCCTGGCCCCTTCTTTTAAAAAGAGAAGGGGAGAAAAACACAGAAATTTGGTGTGCAGATTGGCTGTATAGCATAGTAGCTGAAATTCTGAATTAAAACTGTTTTCTACAAGTCAGAGTAAGTTTCCCAGGTGCTAAGAAATTGGATTTCAGTAAGGTGAGACCAGAACTATTCAGAACTCAGTGGCTTGGAGAACTGACCTCTGTTTAGTATTGGTTTGGTCTTCCGTTGATGATGAGGCTGAGGCTACAGATTTAACCTGGGGATTAGCAAGGTTTTGTTGCTGGGCTTCTGGGACTTGTAGGGGGATAGGCATAAACGTATGCACATACCAACCCACTTTATAGGAGAAGTGAGTGTGCTTGGACTCTGTTATTTGAAAGGACCATGAAGTCAGTTCTCTGCAATTAGGATGGCTCTCTAGGCCCAGAGCATTTGATCTCCATTGTATGGTACAGCTGTTGTAGATATGCAGAAGTAGCCACAGATGATAGAGCGGGTGTTGGCTACATTGCTAGCACATCTCAGTGTAGAACACCAGTGACTGTCAACCCATCTCTTCATTTATTTTGGGTTTTTTGGGACAGGGTTTCTGTGTGGTCCTGGTTGTCCTGGAACTTACAGATCCTCTGCTTCCTGAATGCTGGGATCAAACGCATACACCACCACCTGGCTCCGTCTCATCCCTTAGTGCTTGCTTCTTTTAAATTGTTTTTATTTAAAGTGTATGATTGTTTTGCCTGTTTATATACCTGTGGACCAAGTGAGTGTCTGGTACCTATGGATGTCAAAAAAGTGCCAGATTCCCTTTAGCTGGAGTTAGATACTCCCAATTGGTAGCTGCCATGTGGATGCTAGGAATGAATACTGGATCCTTTACAAGAGCAAAAAGTGTTTTTAGCCAATGAACTGTCATCTTCTCCAGTTCCTCTAGGGCTTGCAGAAATTTGCAGAGCTGCCTCTTTTTTTTTTTTTTTTTTTTTTTTTTTTTTGTAAATATATTCATTTCTTTTATGTATATGAGTGCACTGTAGCTGTCTTCAGGCACACCAGAAGAGGGCATCGGGTCCCATTACAGATGGTTGTGAGCCACCATGTGGTTGCTGGGAATTGAACTCAGGACCTCTGGAAGAGCAGTTGCTGCTCTTAACCACCGAGCCATCTCTCCAGCCCCATGAACTGCTTTTTTGAGACAGGATCTCACCCTATAGAGGCTGGGCTCAAAGGCTTGCACCACCATGTGTGCATAATCTAAAGTTTTGGTTCATGCTGCTGGGATTTACTATGAGAGCAATATTATCCCCAAAACTAAAAAGGTTTGCCCTTTTTCCCTGTTTAGTCCACACATCTTACTTTTTGGTGTGTCTGTTGTTTGTTTTGAGATACGGTGTCACTAAATAGCTTTGGCTGGTGTGAAACTAGCCATCTAATGGCGGTTACATGTCATGAAAGCTTGGCAGTATCCTAGTTTCATTTCTTACTGTGTGTGACAAAATACCATGACCAAAAGCAGCTTAGAGTAGTGGGGAAAGAGTTTAACTGATTTCAGGTTATACCACATCATTTGGAGGAAGTAAATCAAGGTGTCATGTCCATCGTCAGGAGTGGACAGAATGAACGCATGCGTGCTTAGTGTTTAGCTGGCTCTCTCTCCTCTGCCCCACCACTGATCCAGGGTAGCCTGATCTAGACAGTGCAGTGTTGAAGCTTGCGGGTGGTTGGGTCGTGTCAGGTTGACAGTTAAACTAGTTTTCTGGTTTCTCTTGGCTATTTTAACAAGGTTATTTTTGGTTGCCTTTGCAGTTGGCTGCTGAACAATTCAAGAAAACAAGTCTCCATGTGGCTAAGAGTGTTCTGAACAACAAGCATATAGTGAAGATGTTAGAAAAATACCTCAAGGTTTGTATTTTGGAATCTGATGGGCCAGAAAAGCCTTGGGGGTGGAAGATTTGTATGATATGTGTAGCCAGCGTGCAGTGCTCAGCATTTGAGTTTTGAAAAGGTTGAAGGAGATGGGAAGACATGAGGTTTGGACCTGTGAGTTCAGGTTTTAGGAACTTGGTACTTAGCTGTGACCTTGGATACGGGTGCTGTGTGCGGATCACTGTGCTATGATACTCAACACACCCCAAAAACATGACTGTTTAGCTGTAAAGTACTGAGCAGATGCTGGTGATAGGCTTACTAGAAAGCATTGTGGTGAGTTAATGACACGGACCTGTAGTTCCAGCTACTCTGGAGCCATGGGGGAATCCATTCAGCCCCAGAAATTGAGGTTAGCATGGCCACATACCAAGACCTGGGCTCAACAGTGAAGCAAGGCCGGAGAGATGGCTCAGCGGTTAAGAGCACTTCCAGAGGTCCTGAGTTCAATTCCCAGCAACCACATGGTGGCTCACACCCATCTGTAATGGGATCTGATGCCCTCCTCTGGTGTGTCTGAGGATAGCTACAGTGTGCTCACAGACATCAAATAAATAGTTAAAAACAATGAAACAAACTACATGGAAGGAAAAGTGTGTGACGGCACACACCTGTAATACTAACATTTGGGAGCCAGGTGCAAGAGGATTACTGAATTTGAAGCCAGCCTGAGCCATAAAAAAAAAAAAAAAAAAAAAGGCTAAAAACAGTGCAGATAGGATCTGTGGGTGGCACTAGTGCTGTGGTAGATAACATGATCACGCTGTGGATCCAAGAAGGATGAAGGAGAGTTGCGGCAAGGAGAGGGAGGGGGAAATGTCGTAAGTAGAGGACTCACATGTGAAATTCTAAGTAAATTTACCCAGCTTCGAAGGCTGCAGTCTATCGGTGTAGTATGTTGCTTTGCAGACTCTGTCCCTAAAAAACAAGCGCTCATAAACTGGGCCTCCGCCTGGCTGTGGCACGGACTTGTCTCCTCTTTGTCCAGGGCGAGGATCCTTTTGTCAATGAAACTGCTGATCTTGAGACAGAAGGAGATGAGAACTTAGGAGAGGAGAAGGAGACACCAGAGGAGGTAGCTGCGGAAGTCTTAGCAGAGGTGATCACAGCAGCGGTGAAGGCTGTAGAGGGGGATGGAGAACCAGCTGCAGAGCATAGTGACGTCCTAGCTGAAGTGGAAGGGCCTGTGGACACCGCCGAGGCTGGTAGTGACTCCCACACTGGAAAGCTGCTAGAAGAACAGACCTGTGAAACAGCATCTGAAACCAGGAACATGGAAGACATGGCCAGAGGTGAGGCTGCTGAGGCCAGAAATGAAGCAGCTGTGCCAGCAGCAGCCGCCGGAAGCCCAGTACCTGTCATAGCCATCCCAGGAATCCTGGAAGATGAGCTGGAACAAACTGATGCAGAGGCCAAAGATACTCCCACAGAATAATGATCTTCTCTTCCCTGTTTCAAGGGACGTGTTATATCATGTGTTCTTTGTTTTATAAGCTGTACTGGGGTGTGTGTTATTCGGTGGAAAGACTGGGCCATTTCCTTCCCAGTGTACCTCAAGGATTGATGCTATACAGTAGATGGCTTCCCACCTCTGTTAGAAATACAAAAAGAGGTAAACCATTTTCCCAAGTGGCCTTTGATGGCTATCTGTGCACTGCAGCTAGAATAGTAAGAGTAGATCTTCCTGACACTTGTTGAGTCCTGAATTGGACAGAATGTGAGGATTTTTGTTTTGTTTTGTGTTGTGTTTTTGTTTGGTCTTCGTTTCACTTTATTTTGCTTTTTCTCTTGGGAAGCAATCTGATACGAACATAGCTTACTTGAGAAAAAAATTATTTAGGGGAATTCCCTTATTCACCTCTGCATGGTTGATGTGGGACATACACAGTTCAACCATTCATGTGTGCAAGAGCTGAGATTGTGCCCTCCACCAATAAACAGTCTTGTTTCAATAAACATCAGGCCATTTCCTAAGGCCTTCGGCATTGAAATAGCATCTTGCTTGGACCAAGCTAGCTTTAGAACTCAATCCTACTGTTTGAGCCTCTGCAGTGCTGGGGCCATGAGTGTACGGCCATGCTCAGTGGGGCTTTGGTTTTGCAATACACTGTATCCTATGTTCCTCTCCAGCTGTGGCAGCATTAGACAGATGACATGGCAGTGACTTGGCTGTGTTTGAGATGGTCCCTCAGGCTTCCACTGGAAGGACCCGCACCTGAGCCTGTAGATCGAAGACACTGCTAAGGCCTTGGTTCTCACTGTTCAGTGCTTGCTAATCAGTTGGTGTTCGTCTCCCACCTCTATTAGTGGATGTTTTGTTGTTTGCTCTCTTTCCTTTTGTTATTTCCACCTAAAGGTATTTAGAAAACCATGGAATTACTCCATTGATGAAAAACAAATGTGGACTTCATAGTTGGGATCTGTCTGTCAAAAGCTCAAACCGTTAAGTAAAAGTGTTTGACTAAAGCAAGTAGTAGTCCGAGCAAGGGAGGCTTAGCATGTCTCTAAAGCAGCATGTGCTAAGGTTTTACAGGCTCAGAATGATGGGTCTCCCCCGTTTTGAAGTTACAATGCTGTGTCCATTTGTACACAGCTCACATCTTGGAAACATGAGCCAGTGAGGGACTACAGAAGAGATGGTAGACCATCACAGCAATTTCATCAGCACGTCTGTCTGTTAAGGAGCATTACTGGGGATGTGATAGGGACTTTGGAATATCATTGTCAAAACAAGCAATAAATTGATGCCACGGAGACATTGCTGTTCGTTAGTTGCTGTTGTTTAGACTGTGTGTGTCTGTGTTTCTGAACTGAGAGTGAAGCCCAGGCCCTTCTGGCAAGCAGCTCTTTACATTCACTTAGTGTGTGCACATAGATATGCCACCCAGAAGACGGATCCAGCTCCTGTCGTCAGGCTTGGCGGCCAACACCGTTAACCTGGCGAAATCTCTCCAGCTTTCTTTTTGACAGTCTCCAGGATACTGGGATTACAAAAAAACAAACAGCAATGAAAAGAGACTTGAGAATTTCTGTGTTCAGGGACAGGGTCTCTGTGTAGACTGCTCTGGAACTACCTGTGTAGATGAGGCAGGCTGGCCCCAAACTCACGCACTCACCTGCCTCTTGCGTGCATTACCTTGCCTGGCTTTTGAGACTAAGAATCTTTTAAGTAGGCCTGCCATTGAGAAACCTCTCATCTTAATTGTGCATGATCTCCCACTTAATCTCAAAGTATATGGATTGTTTTATTATACATGGAGTTAAGTCTCTCCAAGATGAGGAAAAAGTACTTGGATATGTGAGTCTTACAGATGCTGATAACCATGAGCTTTCCACAGGGCACATTGTTTTAAAAGTAGGCTTTCTTGTTTTGGGTCTCAACCGTAATTCCAGCTGACCCTGCCTCTCCAGTAAGGAGTTAAAGATGTGGACTACCTTGCCCAGCTCTACAACTTTTTTTTAAAGATTTATTTATTTAATATGTATAAGTACACTGTCGCTGTCATCAGACAATCCAGAAGAGGGCATCGGATCCCATTACAGATGGTTGTGAGCCACCATATGGTTGATGGGAATTGAACTCAGGACCTCTAAGAAAAACAGTCAGTGCTCTTGACCACTGAGCCATCTCTCCAGGCCTCTACAAACATTTTAAAGTCTGACCTGTAATCCCAGCTACTTCAGAGGTTGAGATCTGCCTGGTCAATTTGACTATATCTCAAAATTTAAAAAGATGAGATAGGGGTTGGGGATTTGGCTCAGTGGTAGAGTGCTTACCTAGGAAGCGCAAGGTCCTGGGTTCGGTCCCAAAGAAAAAAGAAAGAAACAAAAGATGAGATAAATAGCTTTGCTAGAAAGCATCCCTAGGGCTGGAGAGATGGCTCAGCAGTTAAGAGCACTGGCTGCTCATCCAGAGGTCCTGAGTTCAAACACCAGCAACCACATGGTGGCTCACAATTGTCTGTAATGATATCTGATGCCCTTTTCTGCTGTATCTGAAGACAGCTAACAGAGTACTCGTACGCATTCAATATATAAAAGAAACATGTCTAGCATATGTGAGGTCTTAGGATTAATCCCCAGCAGAGCTACAAAGAAAAGATGCTGGGCAACTTGGACAAGGGTAGCTGGTTTTCAGCCCCAGATTTATATACTATATACTTTGTCTGTGACAACACTATTAGCCAAGTTTGGGTATCCTTAATATCAGCACTTGGAGGTCAGGTCATTATGGTGATTGCACAGATTCCAAAGCCAAGCTTGGCTGCATAAGATTCTTAATTAGAAGTAAATAAACCATGTTGAGTACATTGAGTAAAGAAAATCCACCCTCACAGTTTCTTATTAAGCCATTTAGGGGGCTGGAGAGATGGCTCAGCGGTTAAGAGCACTGGCTGTTCTTCCAGAGGTCCTGAGTTCAATTCCCAGCACCCACATGGTGGCCCACAACCATCTGTAATGGGATCTGATGCCCTCTTCTGGTGTGTCTAAAGACAGCAACAGTGTACTCAAATAAAAATTTAAAAAAAGGGCTGGAGAGATGGCTCAGCAGTTAAGAGCACCCGACTGCTCTTCCAGAGGTCATGAGTTCAATTCCCAGCAACCACATGGTGGCTCACAACCGTCTGTAAGGAGATCCGATGCCCTCTTCCGGTGTATCTGAAGACAGCTACAGTGTACTTATATATATAATAAATAAAATAAATCTTTAAAAAAAAATTTAAAAAAAAAGTCATTTGGCACTGTTGAAAGAGTGGCTCATGGATCTGGGATTGCAAGTGGATGTCAAGAGTATACATTTGCTAGAGTGCCTTACTCCCTGCACTTAGAATTAAAAGCTTTTTCTTTTCAGATAGGGTCTCATGTTTCCTTGTTTTCATGTTAAGATGTTGGCATCTTGACACTGTATAGCTAACCTACAGAGACCTTCTAAATACTAGGATTATAGCTTTGAGCTGCAGCTGACTAAGCATTATGGGATCCTGGGGTCAAACAGGGCTTTAAGTCTTGCTTTGTAGTTCAAGCTAGACCTGCTCTTTCCTCAACCTAAGTGTTGGGAACCCAAGCATCCACCATCACCCTTGGCCTATTGCCTGTTTTAAAATGGGCGGTGGCATTGAGTGGAATCACGGTTTTGCATAATGACTTTTACCTAGTTCAAGATATGTTCATCCTTAAAGCCTTCATTCACATTGACGTTGACTCCTGTTTAGATGTGGTGGCCCACCCTCGAACTCTCAGGCTACCCCAGTAGGATTTCAGTCTGGACTACAAAGGGAAACAGTCTCTAAAAATAAGCCTGACGCCGGCAGTGGTGGCACATGCCTTGGGTTCTGTTGCTCAGCAAGCAGAGGCAGGCAGATCTCTGTAAATGTGGGACCAGCTTGGTCTACAGAGCCAAATCCAAACGGGGCCACAACTGAGAACCTGTTCCAGAAACAAACAAAAACCCCACAGAACCCTGTAAGACAAGGGAAAGCCCTTGGAACTGCTCTGTTCCCACCCGGGTACCTGCTCCAGAGGATCTGGTACCTGAAGGGGCTCACACAGACCCAAGAACAGCAAGCATGGCTCTGACAGGCCTTGCCCTTCCTCCATTCCCTCTACTTTGCCCAACTGTTAGATAACATTCCTAAACTAGTCACCAGGATCAATTCCCTTATTTGGCCACTTCCTCTTCCTGAGACTGACCAGCAGAGTCCAGCTATCAAAGCATTGAAGTCTAGCAATCAACACCCGCCTTTGATTGCCGTAATTAACATGCTCAATCAAAATTAACCAACTCATTTTAAAACAGGCTTCCCCCTTTCCCTTTATAAACTGCCATTTGCCCAGAGGCTTGTCCCTTGGAGCAAACGCCTCCCAACCTCCCTGCCCCCCAACCCCTTGGTTTTTATTTCCTTCTCCCTTGTGTTCTCTCTCCCTCTCTCTCTCTCTGTCTCTGTCTCTCTCTCTGTCTCTCTCTCTCTGTCTCTGTCTCTCTCTCTGTCTCTCTCTCTCTGTGTCTCTCTGTGTCTCTCTCTCTCTCTCTGCCTCTCTCTCTGCCTCTCTCTCTTTCTCTCTCTCTCTCTCTCTCTCTCTCTCTCTCTCTCTCTCTCTCTCTCTCTCTCTCTCTCTCTCTCTCTCATGTCTTCTGTCCCTCTGAGGCAAGTGTATCTCCTTTGTGCTGAGAACTTGGCCTTGGGGTGTCTTGTGCTGATACTGGTCCTTTTTAGTACCCCTTTCTGTCCCTGACACCAGGCATGCATGTGATACACGTACAGGTAAATCCTCACACACATAAAATAAAACAAAAATATCAAGCTGGAGGGATGAAGGAGGGCCCACGTTCAGATCCCAGCACTCCTGCCGCAGATGGCAGGATCTTCAGCTGTCTTCTAGATTCCCATGGGAACCTGCACTCAAGTGCACATCCCATATACAAACACGTCTAAATCTTTGTTTAAAGACAATGTTTCTCAGTGTGGCTCTGGCTTTCCTGGAACTCACTTTGTAGATCACACGCTGGCCTCAAACTCTGGGATCCGCCTGCCTCTGCTTTTTTGAGTGCTGGGATTAAAGGCTAGAGCACTATTGCCCTACAAGATTGTAGAGGAGTTTTGTTTTGTTTTGTTTTGTTTTTTCTATTCTTTTTTTTTTTGGAGCTGGGTATCGAACTCAGGGCCTTGCGCTTGCTAGGCAAGCGCTCTACCACTGAGCCAAATCCCCAACCCCTTGTAGAGGAGTTTTAAGCTTAACATTAACAGGCCTTTAGTCCCAGCACTTGGGAGGCAGAGGCAGGAGGCTCTCCAAGTTCCAGGCCAGCCTGGTCTACAGCGTAAGTTCCAAGACACAGTTACTTAGTGAAACCCTATTTCAACAAAATAAATTTCAATTGTGTGTGTGTGTGTGTGTGTGTGTGTGTGTGTGTGTATGTGTGTGTGTAACTGCACATTCACAAGCTCACAAGCTGTCCATTTCATTCTTAGCTTTGTGTGTGCTTCTCTTACACTGTAACCTCAATCAATCTTATTATTCGTTTGTTTTGTTTTATTTTTTCTGGGCCTTGAACCAGAGTTCCAGTTGTCACGTTCATTTTAGTAATCTACTGTGAGTTACTCAAGGAGTAAAGCCACTAGCCACCGAAGCCTGATGTCCTGAGCTCCATCCCTGGGAGACATGTGGTAGAAGAAGAGAACTGATTCCTGAAAGATGCCCTTTTGACGGCCACCCACATGCTTCAGCATGGGCATCCCTCGCCCTGACACACACAAAATAGACAAAATGTATTTTTTTTTTTTTTTTTTTTTTTTTTGGAGCTGAGGACCAAACCCAGGGCCTTGCACTTGCTAGGCAAGCGCTCTACCACTGAGCTAAATCCCCAACCCCCAAAATGTAATTTTTAAAAAGGAAAAGAATTGTACTAGTCATGGTAGTACATCCCTAGGCTAACCTGGGCAACAAAAGGGATACCTTGTTCCAACAAACTCAAATGTTGAAGTATGACACAGGAAATAGTCAGGCCTAAGGAATAAGTGTAGAGGGGTTGGGGATTTAGCTCAGTGGTAGAGCACTTGCCTAGCAAGCACAAGGCCCTGGGTTCGGTCCCCAGCTCTGAAAAAAAGAAAAAAAAAGAAAAAAAAAAGGAATAAGTGTAGAGGGGCTTCCAGAGGTCCTGAGTTCAAATCCTAGTAACCACATGGTGGCTCACAACCACCTGTAATGAGATCTGATGCCCTCTTCTGGTGTGTCTGAAGACAGCTACAGTGTACTTATATATAATAAATAAATTAAAATAAAAAGGAATACGTGTAGAAAGGATCCCTACAAAGTTCAATTCCCAGTACCCACATATCGATTCATAGCAATCTGTGATTCCAGTTTGGGGGTTGGGGGAGATCTGCTACCCTCTTCAGGCCTTTGTGGGCACTGTTTGGTGCACAAACAAATTAAGAGAAACATTCATAACATGTAAAATAAAAGTAAACAAGAACAAAATCAGCAAATAAAGTCAAGAAGAAGGGCTGATGGCCTGCAGGAAAGTCCAAGACCAGGGGCTCAATAATTAAGAGCACTGGTTGCTCTAAAATGAGAACTGGAGTTGGGTTCCCAGCACCCATATTGAATGGCTCATACATACCTGTAACTCTGGCCAATGGC
Source organism: Rattus norvegicus (assembly GCF_021556685.1). NCBI lineage: Eukaryota > Metazoa > Chordata > Mammalia > Rodentia > Muridae > Rattus > Rattus norvegicus. The sequence goes on along the minus strand of NC_141540.1, from coordinate 16,517,238 downwards.
TTTGAAGTCTTCTGGTATCGATGGGCACTGTACTGGCTATTCCTGGTTATCAACTTGACTATACATGACGTACAATCCAGAATTGGAAGGCTCGCCTGTGATCCTGATCTTGAGTCTGGGAAATACAAATTTCTGACCTGATCTTGGCATGTGGATCTTGAGGCATAGTGGCTATGAATCCCAGGAGAGTAAGGTGAGGAGATCTCTGAGCTCAAGATCATTTGGGACAAAGCAAGTTCCAGATCCAGTCATGGTGGCACACACCTTTAATCTGGGACACATCTGCTGGAGACCTACATAAGGGCATTAGAAGAAGGAAGGTGCTCTCTTTCTCTCTATTTCTTCTGCCTGCCTTGTGAGACTGAGCCACTGCTAGATCCTTGGACTTCCATTCACAGCTGCTGCTGACCACTGTTGGGGAGTTGGACTACAGACTGTAAGCCACCGACAAACTCCCTTACTATATGGAGACTACTGCCGCAGCCCACCCAGGGGAATGTGTCAGCAGAGGGACCAAGGCTTGGATTTCAGGTAGAGAACGGATTCGGCGTGACAGACAGACACAAACTCGAGGTGTGTGCTGCTGCGAAAAGCTTTACTTCCTGGCATAGATTTCAGCAGTTAGAGCAGGTACATCATAATTGGCAGTCATCCAGCTCTTATTCATCACCCCACCAAATGTCCCTTACAAGGAGGAAAGCAGAACGTACAATCCAGGAAACAGTTCTCAGCCATAAACAATAGTTTAGAAAACTGCAGTTATACTGCCAGACTTGTGGGCACCAGGTATGTATTCAACATTTACCTGTGTTTTAATAAAGTTTAAACTCTATGTTTATGGCACCTCAGAATAATATGGAAACTTTTGTAACCATTCTATAATTTCATTTCTTGTTCAATGTCAATTTCTCTTTCCCTTCTAGTTAACTCTTGATAAGTTTGTTAAACCTGTTGGAACTTATCCATGATCTTTCTAAAAGAGTCACTACTATTCTGAATCATGCTAAACAAAACTTTCCCAAAAGGGGGAAAAGGCTTTTCTGGAACAGTCATGTTCTTAGTAGCTGCAATTGATTTCTCTCCTATTTGCTGGGAACTAATGGCTGCAGCAGTTGAATTCATCGCAGCCGTTGAGTTCATCAGGATCATGGTGGTGTGAGACGTTTCCGTCTCTGAACTTTCAGTTCCTGAGACATCTAAAGGTCCATGACCATCTTCCCACACTGCTATATTCTTAAAATCAGATATTGTTGACAGGCTTAAAGTTGCTAAATCACCAAGGCTAGAATACAGAAGGCACCTCCACCGCAAGCATAGACCCTGGTCATCATCTTTTTGTAGGGAGACGGCCAGGACCTCCAGGAGGCCAAGCCACTCCAGGTACAGGCCTCTGTCTGGATAGAAACGAAGCACAAGAGCTTCATGTCATACAGGCTCCACTGGAGTGGGGGTGACAGACTACCTGTTAAGTTCTGTGACTCTAGAGAACCCTGATTAATACAGGCGCTCACACAAGCATGCTCATACACATGTTCATACACACACAATAAAATTAAATCCCTACGATAACAACCACCAGCCATGCTGGTGCACACATTTAATCCCATCACTCAGGAGGCAGAGGCAGGTGGAGCTCAGTAAATTCCAAGCCAGTCTAGGTCATACCAAGTTCCAGGTTCGCCAGGGCTACATAGTGAGAACTTGCCCCATACATAAATAAATAGATAAAAAAAATTTAAAAGGTAACAATAACACACATTTAGTAATTACCACCGATTATCAAGATGATCTGAAAAGGATAATGGATTGGCATGGATGGTTTCTGAGGTACGCCAGTGTTTAGTTTCCTTTCCTTTTTCTTTTTTTTAAAGAGTTATTTATCTTATTTCTATAAGTACACTGTAGCTGTCTTCAGATACACCAGAAGAGGGCATCAGATCTCTTTACAAATGGTTGTGAGCCACCATGTGGTTGCTGGGGTTTGAACTCATGACCTTTGGAAGAGCAGTTGGTGCTCTTAACCGCTGAGCCATCCCTCCAGCCCTCCTTTCCTCTTTCTTTTTTTTTTTTTTTAATTTATTTATTTATTATGTATACATCATACAGCTTTTCTGCCTGCGTGTATTCCTGCAGGCCAGAAGAGGGCACCAGACCTGATTATAAGTGGTTGTGAGCCACCATGTGGTTGCTGGGAATTGAACTCAGGACCTCTGGAAGAGCAGACAGCGCTCTTAACCTCTGAGCCATCTCTCCAGCCCCCTTTCCTCTTTCTTAAAGCAGTAACTGAGCAGAAGCCAGATGTAGTTGCACATGTTAATATTCCCAGCACTTGGCACGGTGAGACTAAAGCCCTTCAGAGCTGTACAATAAGAACCTGCTTCTACCCCAAAGGAAAACAACTGGAGAAAAGCCCTGATGGCTTCCTTTTGTTGTTTTGGTTTGATTTGATCTTTTCAATTTTGGGTTTTGGTTTTTTTGAGCAGGATTTCTCTGGGTAGCCTAGGCTGTCTTGGAACTGTCTCTCTGTAGACCAAGCTGACTTAGAACTAGAAGATCAGGTGGCCTGTCTTCTTAGTGCTGGGAATAAAGATGAGCGCCACAACTCCGTTGATTTTACCAGGTTTGGTGACACAGGCCTTTAATTTCACGAGTCTTCAGTCCCTTCTGTTGTTGTTTTGTTCTTTAATTTCTTTTAATTTTATTTTATCATTTTAATGTAGTTTTTGATATATATGCATATTATATTATAGTATTTATAGTATTTGCCCTTGTCTGTTAACAACATGTGTGCCTGGTGCCCAGAGAATCCAGAAGAGGTCATTAGGTCCCCTTGAATTGGGATTACCGATGCTTGTAAACTGCCATGTGGGTGCTGGGAACCAAACTTGGGTCCTGTGGAAGAGCAGCAAGTGTTCTTAACTGCTGAGCCACATCTCTTGTCCGTTTGGTGTTGCAACAGGGTCTCATGTAGTCTGGGGTGCCCTCCTGGGTCCTGCCTCTGCTTGCCATGGTCAGGGACTCCATTACGCACCAGCATGAGTAGCACTAATCTAGAAAATTCCATCCACTTTGTCTGCACGAAAAGGAGATGAGCACACATGCCTTCTCTCTTAGGCTTCCTCTTGATAAGAACTGCTCGCGTTTTCGATGTGGCTGTTCTGCAGTAGAGAACCATTTAAGAAACTGCTGGCAACATCGGGGCTGACTCCAGGGTAGGTGTTCATCAAACCTTAAGTGTCCCAACAAGCTGGGCAATTGGAATTCCAGGGCCACAGAATCTCAATGTCATCAGGGCAAAGCTAATTTTTTCATTTCCTTTTTTCTTTTAAATAAAGTGTTGCAATGAATAAATAGATCAGCTGAAACTTACTTTCCGTTTTTTTTTTCCTTCGAGGAACTATTTATTTAGTTTATGTATGTGGTGAGTACACTGTACCTGTCTTCAGACACACCAGGAATGGGCATCAGATCCCATTACAGACGGCTGTGAGCCACCATGTGGTTGCTGGGAATTGAACTCAGGACCTCTGGACGAGCAGTCAGAGCTCTTAACCACTGAGCCATCTCTCTGGTCCAGCTGAAACTTTCTATCTAAAAAGACTTTTATGTATCTGTATTATGTGCCACGTGTATGCTAGTGCCTCTCTCTGGAGGTCAGAAGCCTCAGATACCCTGGAACTGAAGTTACAAACAGTTATAAGTCACCTGACATGCTTGCTGGGGACCAAAATTATTTATTTCCAATAACTTAGTTATTTTTTAATTTTTTTACATGCATTGGAATTTTTCATACATGTCTGCATGCATATCATGTGTGTCCGTGTGAGGGTGTCAGATCCCCTGGAACCGGAGTTACGGTTTGTGAGCTGCTATTTGGGTGCTGGGAATTGAACCAGGCTCCTCTGGGAGAAGAGGTCAATGCTTTTTGGTTTTTGTTTGTTTGTTTTTTCTTTTTTTTTTTTTTTTCCGGAGCTGGGGACCGAACCCAGGGTCTTGCAAGCGCTTTACCACTGAGCTAAATCCCCAACCCCGAGGTCAATGCTTTTAACTGCTGAGCCATCTCCCCAGACCCAAATATTTTCATTTCAAATATATATATTTATGTATTTTAGCCACCACAGTATATGGTATAAAATTTTTTTTTCTTTTCTTTTTTTTTCGGAGCTGGGGACTGAACCCAGGGCCTTACACTTGCTAGGCTAAATCCCCAACCCCAAAATATTTTTTTAAATAACAAAATCAGTGAGAATTTTTTATTCATCTTTTTTATTTATATGAGTACACTGTCACTGTCTTCACACACACCAGAAGAGGGCATCAGATCCCACTTCAGATGGTTGTGAGCCACCATGTGGTTGCTGGGAATTGAACTCAGGACCTCTGGAAGAGCAGTCAGTGCTCTTAACTGCTGAGCCATCTCTCCGGCCCTGTTAAATGTATTTTTAAGGGCCAGGCGCTGGTAGCACACACGTTTAATCCCAGCCTTCAAGAAGCAGAGGCAGGCTGATCTCTGCATGTTCCAAGCCAGCCTGGTCTACAAAGCAAGTCTCAGGTCAGTGAAGGTTACACAGAGAAACCCTGTTCCCAAAAAAGATTGTTTAATTATATGTATGCGAGGGGATGCAATGTGTGTGTGTGTGGAAGTCCTCATAAGCTCCTAAGCAATAGGTGTTGGATCCCCTGCAGCTGGAGTGATATGTCCTGAATCTAGAGATACAGGTCATTGAGACCCACCACGCATGGGCGCTAAGAACTGAACTCAGGTCTCTCCAGCGCTAACACTTTGGGTGTAGCTGAGGAGTAGAGAGAGTGCTTGCCTAGACTCCGGCAGGACTCTAGTCACTTGTTATCTAGGACCACCACCAAATGCACACACCGAAGAACCTTAAGACTGTGAGATGGCTCAGTGGGTAGAGGAGCTTGTAACCGAGCTGAGTTTGAAGTGTGTCTGTAAGTACAAGGACAGCTCGGTCTACACAATGAGATCCCATCTCAGAAGAAGAAAAAGAACGTTGAAGGGCTGGAGGACATAGCGCAGTCAGGAAACCGTTCACTCTATAATCACGAGGCTCTGAATTCCATCCCCAGAAACTGAATGAAAGGCTGGGCATAGTAGCATTAAGTTTTTCTCTGTCCTCCACATGCACGAGCACGAACGCCCCTCTATCCTATCACAAGTACATCTACAGACACATGAATATGTACATACATGCACGTTCAAAACAAAAAGAATAAAGTTATTTCCTGATTCATGATTTTATAAATTATCGTTATTGTTATTATTAGTAGTATTAGTATTATTTTACTGGGGATACGAGACAAGCTTTTTTCTATGTACTCCTGACTGACTGTCCTGGAATTGTCAATATAAAGATCAGGCTGGGGCTGGAGAGATGGCTCAGCGGTTAAGAGCACCCGACTGCTCTTCCTGAGGTCATGAGTTCAATTCCCAGCAACCACATGGTGGCTCACAACCATCTGTAAAGAGATCTGATGCCCTCTTCTGGTGTATCTGAAGACAGCTACAGTGTACTTATATATAATAAATGAATAAATAAAAAAAATTAAAAAAAAAAAAAGAATAAAGATCAGGCTGACTTCGAACCCACAGGAATCGTCATGCCTCTGCCTTCTGAGTGCTGGGATTAAAGGCATGTGCCACTATGTCTGTTGATTTTATTTCCCTTTATGTTTTGAGACTCACTTTGTAGCCCTGACTGGCCTGTAACTTGTTGCACAGACCAGGCTGGACTCAAACTCACAAAAATTTGCCTGCCTCTGCCTATTAAGTGTTGAGGCCAAAAACATGTGTCACCATGACTGGGCCTGACATCCTAATTTACCTGTCCATAAAACTTCATTAGAACATAGTCACACTTATCTGACTAGGTGTCATGCATGGCTGCTTTATGCTACAGCTGATTATAAGGGTTGGCAGTATTTTAGAGATCTGATGACTCACTGCAGTGTTGAATGGTCACCACCGGACTTGAGTGGTTTAAATTATAATGTGGAAACAACATCTAGATATGTCTGTGAGATGTTTCCAGAAAGGTCTGGTTGAGGAGGGAAGTCATACCCAGAGATGAGTAGCACCAGCCCCATAGTTTCAAGTCAGGTGTTGCGTAAGAAAGAAAAACACGAGATAAGGGGCTGGAGAGATGGCTCAGTGGTTAAGAACACTGGCTGCTCTTCCAGAGGTCCTGAGTTCAGTTCCCAGCAACCACATTCTGGCATGAAGGCAGAGCACTCAAATACATAATAGATGGATTTTTTTTTAACGTAATAAGCACTAGCATTTTGCTTTTTTTTTTTTTTTCAAAATTATTGCAGAACGCTGGCCTGTGACAATGGCCAGTACTGTTTTCATCAGAGCAGCTGTGACTACTCGCGAAAGGTCCTCAAGATCAGGAAACTGAAGTTCTTTCATAGAAAAGGGGAAGGGCTGGAGGCTGGATCATCAAAGGCTCAGTTAAGAGCACTTGCTGCTTGTGGAGAAGACCCAGTTCAGTTTCCAGTATCCATGTCAAGTGGCTTCCACTGCCTGTAACTCCAGACACAGAGGGTTCCGACACTGTTGGGCTCTGTAGGCATCGTGTGCACGTGCACGTGCTCAACACGGTTTTAATAATTGAGGCCGGAAGAATGGCTCAGTGGTTAAAAGCGCTTGCTGCTTTTACAGAGGTCTGGGGTTCATATCCCCCCAAACACATTAGTAACTTTAGTGTCGAGAAATCCAAAACCCTCTTCCGGATTCCATGGACTATAATCAGGATATATTATAAGAGAAAATGTAGTTGAATCGGTTTAAGTTTGTCCCCGTCTGGCTTACAAATGAATAAGACTCAGACTATGGTTATTTTATCTGGCTTTGACAATTACTGGGTGGTGACCCCTAATCTACTTTTCTAACTGCTGGATTGACCACTTCCCTAGCAGGGTACCCCAGATACTTGCTGTTTCTCCAGGCCATGTACTCATGGTCTACCTCCTATCATGGCTGCTTCCTCCTCTCTTCTGCACTGGCTCACATGTGTTCCTCTCCACCCGCAACCCCAGCCAGGTACCTGAAAACCCGCCTACCTTTATTCCCTCCAGTAATTAGTTGTAGCTGTTTTATTCAACCAAGCTGGTATACGGGACAATTTTCTAGTCTGCATCCCAACTTGACCTTGGGTTTCAGGAATTTAGCATTACAATATATAGCGACAGACAAATGGGATCCCGTGGGACTACAGTTAGCTGGTTTAATCTGGCAAGTGGGTAATTCTGAACTCGAGACCTCTGGAAGAGCTGGGGAGCAGTGGCGCATACTTTTAATCGCACACCTTTAATCCCAGCACTCAACCGGCAGCCCCCCCAGATACATTTTTAATGTAGAAAAACTCATGAGGGCTGGAGAGATGGCTCAGCGGTTAAGAGCCCTGACTGCTCTTCCAGAGGCCCTGAGTTCAATTCCCAGAAACCACATGGTGGCTCACAACCATCTATAGTCTATAGGGGGATCTGATGCCCTCTTCAGGCAGGCAGATGCATATGCAGCAGAGTAACTTATACATTAAATAAATTAAAAATAAATAAATAAAAAAAAGAAATAGATGTTTTTAAAAAAAATTGTAATTTTAGCATTTGGGCATTAGAGACAGGAAGATCAGTAGTTTCAGGTCAGCCTCAGTTACACAGGTTGTTGGAGGCTAGCCTGGGCTATAGGTAACCCTGACTCAGCAAAAACAACAACAAACCATTTCTCCCTCTCCAGCTCAAATGCAAGAAAATACTTGAAAATATATAAAGACTATGATTGGTAGAATGTTTAGTATGTGCAAAGCCCTAGTTTCCCTCCCTGTCCCCAGTATCTCAGGCCTATAGTCTGAGTGAGTACAAAGTCTTGGATGGAGCCAGGCAGTGGTGGCACATGTTTTTTTAATCCCAGCATTTGGGAGGCAGAGGACGACAGATCTGAGTTCCAGACCAGTCTGGTCCACAGAGCGGACCAGAGCAAGTCCAGAACAGCCAGGGCTATAGAAAGAACTTGTCTTAAAAGAAAGCTAGGGGACTGGAGACTTGGCTCAGCAGTTAAGAGCATGCTGACTGCTCTTCCAGAGGGCCTGGGATCAATTCCCAGCACCTCACTTCCACTTCGCAACTGTCTGTGGCTCCAAAATCTGACACCTTCACACAGACGAACTTGCAGGCAAAACACCAGTGCACATAAAACAACAACAACAAAAAAGAAAACTGAAAATGCTCTGTCGGTGGAGGAGGGGGACTGGCGAGATGGCTCAGCATTTAAAAGCTCTTGCTACTCTTCCAGAAGATAGAGTTCAGTTCCCAATTCCCACATAACTCCAAAACTGCTCTGCAGAGTACCAGCATTTAGGTCCCAGAATCCTAACTGCGGACCTCACAACCACCTGTTATTCCCAGCGCCAGGGGGACCCGAGGCCCTCTTCCAGCTTACCATATGCACATGCCATGCAAATACGAGTAATAAAATCCTAGGCCTTGCTGGGGTGGGGACAAACACCTTTAATCAAAGCATTCCGGAGACAATGGCTGGCAGATCTACAAATTCAATGTCAGCTTGGTCTACAGAGCAAGTTCCAGGAATAGCCCAGGCTACATAGAGAAACTCATCTCAGAGAAACCAAAACCAAAACAAACCAATGCCCCTCCCCCCCCAAACAAAAACAAAACAACCTAGGCCTGGGGAGATGTCTCAGTGGGTAAAGTGCTTACTTTAAGGGAGAGAGGAAGATACATCAACTAGTACACCTGTATGCTTACACACAGCTAGCTCTCTCGCCCCCTCTCTATCCCTCTCTTACTTAGACCAGCCTTGTTCAGTGGGAATGTGATGCAAGGTGGTGGAGGTAAGCTTAAAGGTAATGTGTGAGGACCTTGGAAAAAGAAATAGAATGTGATCAGTATGCATAGTCCTATTAAGGAAGACACGAAATTAAACACAATATTGTTTCCATTTATTTAATGTATGAATGTGAGTACAGACATTATTGTATAGCTTGCAGGAGTTCTTTGCTCCTTTCACTTTCGCCTAGAATTGAAATCAGGTGTTCTGTTACAGTTTCCCAAAGAATAGATACATTCTGTCCTTCAGGGAAGTGCTTCAAGACACACAGCACTTAGGAAGCAAAAGAAGGCAGATCTCTGGGAGTTGGAGGGCAGCCTGTTCTACATAGCCTGTTCCAGGGCAATCAGGGTTATTCAGACAAAACAAAACAAAATTCAGGGTATTTTAAAGGGTGGCCCAATGAGGAAATCAACAACTGAAAAGTTTCAGGAAATTTCTGAAACTGACCAGATGCAGTGAAGACTAACTACTAAGACATTCTCAGACCAGAGTAGACCAGTGATTCTACCATACTCTCTGGCCTGTCGATCTACCTACAAGTCATATATAACTCTCTTTTCTTCCAGTTCTCTGTGAGCTGTCACTCAAGCTGGGCTGGGCTTTTATTGAAGCAGCTATCTGAGTCGTTTTTGCTCTTGTTAGTAACTCTGATAAAACTCATTGTTTACCCAGTTGCACTTTGGTAATAGCCTCACCTTGGTTTGTCATTAGTTCCTATCTGAGATGAGTGCATATTGTTCATGTCTCATACTGTCAAAGAGCCAAAGATCGGACCAAGCTCAGTGGATAGCACCTTGAACAGCTGAGCAATCTCACAGTCCCTTAAATATTGTATTTTGGGGGTTGGGAATTTAGCTCAGTGGTAGAGCGCTTGCCTAGCAAGCACAAGGCCCTGGGTTCGGTCCCCAGCTCTGAAAAAAAGAAAAGAAAAAAAAAATATTGTATTCTGTATAGCCCATTACAAATAAAAATTAAAGTGAATGATATATGTTACATTTTTAGATGAAATTAAAACATTAATTCTAAAATTAATTAAAAAATCATCAAGATTTATTTATGTTTTGTTATGTATTATGTATGTATGTATGTATGTATGTATGTATGTGTACCACATGCGTGACTGGTACTCTTTGAAGTCAGAATGTATTGGATTCTCTGGAACCAGAGTTATTGATAGTTAAATGAACCACAATGTGGAAGCTAAGAACTGAACTCCAGGTCCTCTGCAAGAGCAACGAGGACTGTTAACTACTAAGCTATCTATCTAGCCATCACCTAAAATGCTTTAAATCAAGCATGTAGTTTGCATTTACAACAATTCTTAATTCAGGGCAGCTTCATATGAAGCATTCAATTGGCATGTGGGATTACTCGCCTTAGATACAGCATGGGACAAAAAGTAAACATCAGTGTAGTAACATTAGGGGCTGTAAATGCAGCCATCTTGTGAGCCACCGTGTGGTTGCTGGGAATTGAACTCAAGACCTCTGGAAGAGCAGTCAATGACCGCTGAGCCATCTCTCCAGCCCTTATCTTTCTATTATATTATTTTGTATTGTTCAATTTAAATAGATTTGTTACACTTATTAAAACTGAGTACCGTATTGTATTTAAAATCAGCCATTAGAATTGTGCGAGGCTCAGTTGACAGAACACTTGCCTGGCATTTATGAAGCCCTCCATTTGATCCCCAGTACTGCATCACCAGGCATGCTGGCACGTGCTTTTAATCCCGTGACTGCCCTGGTGTGTCTGAAGCAGCAACAGTGTACTCACAAACATGAAATAAATATTTTTAAAAAAATAAACACAACAGTGATGGGAAAAGGTACAAAGATGATGGCACACACCTGTAATCCCAGTACTCAGGAGACTGAGGCAGGAGTGCTGTTAGGATATGGAGACCAGCCTGGGATAAACATCAAACCAAAATAAATAATATAATCAATAATAAAATAAAACTTTAAAAATTGTGCAGTTGGGGAGTCTATTTTGGTGGTAGAACACTTGCCTGACTTGTTCAAGGCTCTGGGTTCAATCACTAGTACTTCAAAATTAAATAAATAGTATCAGGAGTTAGCTCAGCCAACAAACTGATGGTGGAATGGACTCCTATTAGCTGTCCGCTGGTCTGGAAGCCTATATACATGGACTTGTGTATACTTCACTTCAGCACACATTCATACGCAAACTTAAGACTTGTGTTCAGTAGATTACAGAAGACAGACGGACATTGTCAAAGGAGTTCTGAGACGCTGCCTCAAGAGCTACTTACTGTGTCTCTTCTGACTGGATTGAAGTTTTCTCTTTTTTAAACTTTTGTTTGTAGAGTTGTAAGCCCCTCCCCTTTTTAATAAGGCTTATTTTATCTATTTCATGTATGTGAGTACAGGGTCGCTGTCTTCGGACACCAGGAGAGAACATCAGATCTCATTACAGATGGTTGTGAGCCACCATGTGGTTGCTGGGAATTGAACTCAGGACCTCTGAAGAGCAGGAGCTGGGGACCGAACCCAGGGCCTTCCACTTGCTAGGCAAGCGCTCTACCACTGAGCTAAATCCCCAGCCCCGAAGTCAGTGCTCTTAACCGATGAGTCATCTCTTCAGCCTCTGGATTGAATTTCTAAGAAGTATGACTAATAAAATGAAACTTCAAGGCGGAGATCTCTGAATTGGAGTCTAGCCTAGATTGCAGAGACAGCCAGGGCCATAGAGCAACCTGGTATCCAAAAAAAAAAAAAAAAAAAAAAAAGCAAAGAAACCAAACAAATGAAAAACTTCTACATAGCATTATAGCATTTCATCCTAGCGCTTGCTACATTCCTTTCCTTTCCTTTCTAAGTTGCCTTTTTTGTTGTTTGTTTGAGACAGGGTTTTTCTGCATAGCCTTGGCTGCCTGGCATTTTATTTTCTCTACAGACCAAGCTGGCCTTGAACTCAAAGATCTGTCTGCCTCTGCCTCCAGAGTGTTGGGATTAAAGGCAGGCACCACCACACCAGGGTATAAATTGGCATTTTGTATTTCTCAGTAGTATTCTATTTTTACCCTGGGGGTGGGGAGTCAGATTTTATTAAGCCTTGCAAACCGGCAGCTCCAAATTATTTTCAAAAGCGTTTGTTGCCTGTAACACTAGTAAATTAAATTAGTAACACAAGAGAAGTGGGGGTAGGGTCAATTCAGCTTAGAGCTGATACTATGTGGTTCCTTTAACCATAACATACTAAGCCCAGCCCTGTGGTGCTGGAGAGGCAGAGGCAGGTGGATCTCTGTAAGGTCAGCTGGTCTACATAGTGAGTTCCAGGATAGTCAGGGCTACATAGGGAGACACCGTGTCAAACGGACAAACAAAAAACAACAAAAAAGTCTTGAGAAAAGGTCTCAGTATGTAGCTCTGCCTAGCGTGACACTCCCTACGTGGAAGGGGACGGCCTTGAACTCAAAAAGATCTGGATGTTTCTACTTCCCAAGTGCTGGGATGAAAGGCATGCACCTATAGGTCAGACTATTTTTAATTTCAAAAGGTATTACATGGACTCATTTTGTGTGTAGACTACACAAGCTTGTGGAGGTCAGGGCCAACTTTGAAGAGTTGTTTCTCACCTTCCACCAAGTGTCAGGGATATCATCAAGCTTGAAAATTCAGGGGGGTTGGGATTTAGCTCAGTGGTAGAGCGCTTGCCTAGGAAGCGCAAGGTCCTGGGTTCAGTGCCCAGCTCCGGAAAAAAAAAAAATTGAAAAAAAAAATTGAAAAAAAAAAAAAGAAAATTCGGGTTGTTCCCGGAATTATAAAGGCTTACTGGTAATTTCCCCCTTCTGAGCGTCTATTGTAAAGAACATGCAAAATTGGAAGATATTTTGAGTTTCAATGGTCTGCAACCCAAGGTTAGAGGCTTTAACAAATGTTACAATTTCTTTATTTCTTTTTTTTTTTTAAAGATTTATTTGTTTATTATATATACTGTAGCTGTCTTCAGATACACCAGAAGAGGGCATCGGATCTCCTTACAGATGGTTGTGAGCCACCATGTGGTTGCTGGGAATTGAACTCATGACCTCTGGAAGAGCAGTCTGGTGCTCTTAAGCACTGAGCCATCTCTCCAGCCCTTCTTTATTTCTTGTAACTAATTGTTTCTCATAATTATCATAACTAAAGGTAAAATTTAATTTTTACTTGGCTTAGAATCTACCAATGATTTACTGTTGGTTAATCATGAGGAAAACACAATGGCAGGGAATATTTTTGTTCTTTCTTGTGTTGCTTTTTTTTTTTTTTTTTTTAAAAAGACTATTTATGTTGGAAAGTCAGAGGGCCAGTTCCAGGGATTGAATTCAGGTGATCAGAAATGGCAGCAAGTGCCGGAGGATACACTGGAGCCATCTCACCAACCCATTTGTTTTTGTCAGTCTCACTATGCAGGGAGGTCTGCCTTTCAACCTATGATCCTTCTGCCTCAGCCAACTTTTTTCTTTCTCCCATCAGCCTTCTTAGTGCTGAAATATATATATTTGTAAGGAGAACCTTAAAAATTCTAATTTAAAAAAATTATAATTTTTTTCACTGGGCGGTGGTAGGGCGTACCTTTAATCCCAGTACTCAAAAGGCAGAGAAAGACAGATCTGAGTTCAAAGCCAGCCTGATCTACAGGTTTTAGGATAGCCAGAGCTATACAGAGAAACAATGTCTCGAAAAATCTCAAAGATCTTCTGTATTCCAGGTTGGGATGTTTTGCAACCCCCGAAGGGGTCACATACCTAGTTCAGAGTATGCTGAGAGCTGATTTAAGTCTTCAAGAATTAAAGTTGGGGCTGGGGATTTAGCTCAGTGGTAGAGCGCTTACCTAGGAAGCGCAAGGCCCTGGGTTCGGTCCCCAGCTCCGAAAAAAAAAGAACCAAAAAAAAAAAAAAAAAAAGAATTAAAGTTAATCTGGAGGACAAGGAGAGTGCCCTAGGCTTAGAGATCAGTACTGATCAGTCCTCAGATCTACAGAGGCCAGTCATGAAGGTCTGGGTGTGGTGAACACACGTAATCTCGTTACTTGGAAGGTTGAGGCAAGAAGGTTAAGAATTCTTAAAATCCTGCTCTGAAAAAGAAAAATCCCTGGCTTATTCCTTTTTCAGATATATCGATACAGTGATACGAGGTATATCTTCCTTAAGTTGATTCTTTAAGTCGAGTGTAGTGAATGTACTTTCAGCAACTGTCAGTTCACACTGCAGTACTACTAACCACAATCCCCCGACCTTAACGTTCTTCTATCATCTGTCTTTGAGGTCTCCGCCATCTGCTCTTTTCAGTTTGTCATCCGATCACTTAAGTTTTTGGATGTTTGTTTTAGGCTTAAGATCTTTTCTCTTCTTTCTTCCTTCCATGTGACCATCCCCATTCATCTGCAAGGTTCCTTCCCTGGATCTGCGTGTCGGCTTCCTCCAAAAAGCTCTGTTTTCTGGTGGCCCTGAAGACTGACTCCTCTTGTATTGAGGGCTCTCTTCTCTTGATCTTCTGTTTGCCGGGTACACAGCCTCATCCCTCAGTCCGCAGAGACCCTCGATTGTGCTCAAGAGCCCCCTAAGTCCCCATTCGGGAGTTTCGGTCTCCCGCCTTCACCGCTACAACCGCCGCGGGCTCTAGCGAAGTTCTCTGGTCCTGGGAGGACCGACGGGACGCGCACGCCGGGCGGCGGCGATGACGCGGGGCCGCGCGCGCAGCGTGCGTGATGACATCAGTGCGCTGGCGGCGGCGGCAGGGCTGTTTGTTCTGCTCTCCCGCAGCCGAGGAACCGAAGCAGTGGCGGCGGCGGCTGCGGCGGCGGCGGCGGCTGCCGGCGGTGCCCGCAGGCAAGCGGGGCCTGTGAGCGCAGCGGCGCAGCAGGCGCGGCGGACGGGCCCCGGCTTGGCGCAGGCGTCCCGGACAGCGTGCGGCGGCGTGCGGCCTAGCGTCTCAGGTGAGGACCGGTGTCCTTCGCGGCCGCGAGGCGGGCTGCCGGGGGCCCCACGGCGCGGCCCGCGTAACCTGCATTGCGTAATGGAGCCGGTGCGCCACCACCTACGCCATCGGCGCGGCGCGGGGGTGGGGAGGCCGCAGTTTCGTGGGCCCGGAGCCTGCTGCTGCTCGCGCTCTGCCGGGGCCGCCCGCGCCGTTGGTGCGGCGGCGGCCGGGTGGGCTCGTGGACTAAGTATCGGGGCGGTTGCGGCCGCCGCTGTCCCCCTTGGCGCGGGCTGCAGCAGGGAACGGGACCGGGGGCGCGGGCGCGCTGGGCGGCGGGACGGGAGGCCGGGGGCGGGCGGGGGGCGGGCCAAGCTCCCGGCACTTCCTGCCGCCGCCATTTTGTCAAGTGAGGAGGAGGAGGAGGAGGAAGCTGCTGCCGCGGGATCTGCGGTGCGCGCCCGGCCCGTGTAAGTCCGGGCCCGGGATGCTGGCCGCGGGTACCGCTGGTCTCTCTGCTTGCGGTTCCCCCTTGGGGCGGGCCGTTCCTGCGCGTTTTGCCCTGGCGCGCTCTCCTTCCGTCAGCTGGGTCCTCCTGCCAGTGCTGGGATAGCGAGTTCCCGCTTCCATAGTCTCACCTTTCCGGCTGTCCCTGGAGCTCTGCCTAGAAAGAGGTAGAAGATCTTGTCCACAGGGAGAGGGCTTCCACCACACGCCTGCTCCAGGCGGGACCCAGGGGACAGGAAGGGTGACGAAGGACCAGGAGTCCCTCTCGACCCACCCACTCACTTGCACCCTGGAAGCCCACTCTTTGGGTGCTTTGTTTTGAAGGATCTCTGCTTGCTGACGTTCCTTGCAATGGCTTCTTACTTGCAGGAGTGTGTCAGGCAAGGGTGGGGATGTTGGGGAGTTGTGATTCAGCAAAATGACCCCCCCCAACACACACACAAACACGGAAATAACATTTAAACGAGATGCCCCCGAGGCCGAGCTAGGTTGGAGATGGGAAATCCCACGTTGTGTAGTGGACAGTGTGAATACTTTTGCTCAGGCTGGTGGATGAGTCATGTGCTTCTGCTTAGTGGCTGACCTCCCTGTTACTCAAGACAAGGTTTTTTTGTTTTTTGGTTTTTTTATTAAAGTGTTTTAGCCTGCTTGTTTACTTGTTTATGCTTTTCGAAATCTGGTGAGATTATTTTCTGTGTGTGTATACATGTTGGATGCTAGTGATCTTTTGCAGCAGCCCTCTTGAGGATCGAAATGTGTTTTCTTACCATCAAGGGGGGTATTAATAATCCCTGGTTACTAAAAGCCAACTTGCAGTGTACTTCTAAGTCAGTGTGCTCCTCCATGCAATAGTAAAAAGTTGAAAAATTTTTATGTATGGAGATGTCAACTTTCCTAAATTGTTAGTCCCTGGAATTGGTAGAGTTAGAAGTTGTAAAGAATGTCATGCACAAAATTTAAAAGGAATTGTGGACGTGTTAACAATTTGAAGAAGTCTTTAGATGGCACTCTGTTTTATGGGCTTTGCAATAATTTATAAGAACATTGTTTTCACTTTAATTTGGATGGGGAATGATATTTCGACGGAGGTTATTTATAGGTAACCAAAGCTTCAATCAGGAAGGTTGGAGAAGGTAACACTGTCAAATACTTCGAATTGAATTAATCAAATCTAGAAGGAAAAGCCCCAAATATTTCTGTCACATCTTTGGTAGCTGATAAAGTATTTAAGGACTCAAGTTTTTTTAAGTGGTATTAGTTGGTCTTAATTGGAAGTAAACCTCTTCTATCTTGTAGCATTCTGCACATGCAAATTGCTAAAGATAAGGGATCTTGCCTACTGATGAGAGAAAGCTAGGATACAAAAATGACTGGGGCAGTTTGAATGTTCTGAATGTGTGTCTAGTTTGGAGGGATGTAAGGGGAGGGAATTATCTAAAGATTGCTGGAGAACCTTAGAACACTAAGTAAAATTTCCACTAAATTATTGAATTGTTTAAAGGAATTTAGACTTTGTTTCCAAAAGATAATCCTTTTGAGCCAGTTTTTGTGATCTTTGTACCAAATTACACTTTCCCTTTTAGAAATACAGACCAAGGCAGTATTTTCAAGTTATACAATTCAGGCTACTGAATGACTTAAGAGTTAGAAATTCTGTAGATTGGAGATTATTTTTAGTAATATTTGTGCACCATATATATTCTGCCTTTGGAGACCAGAAGAGGGCCTCAGATCCTTCTGAACTAGAGTTACACATGGTTGTGAGTAGCTATGAGAATGCTGGGACCAGAACCTGGGTCCTCAGCAAGAACTGCAGTTACAGTTACGTGAGTTCTCTCTTGTGACTGGAGACAGTGTTTTGGGACAAGGTTGAGTCCAGGCTATCCACAAACTTGGCAGTCGTCCTGTCTCAGCCTCCCAAGTGCTGGGGGCCACAGTGTCCTGCTTGGAGTCGTTTTTAAAGAAAAGCCATTTTGGGCAGTCAGTTTCAACAAGCCACTGTTATGGTCTCTGTGGTTATGTTTGCTGTTTAGGGTTTGGAAGGATGGCTCAGCTGCTCTTCCAGAGTACTACAGTGGCAGTGTACAGGGAATGACCTGTAACTTCAGCTCTTGGGGAACTGACACTGTCTTATAACTTCCTTCTCCCATGCAGGCACAGTGTACACACATGCAAAATAAAAGTTAAAATTATGATGTCTAAGTTTGAATGAACTTGTGAGATTGACACTGTTGGTTGGAAAGAAGGGCATGGTATCATAGCCTTTTAGTCGCAGCACTCAGCAGCTAGAGAGGCAGGAGGATCTCCAGTTCTAGAATAACCTGGGCCACCCACTGATTCTGTGCTCAAGAAGGAATGTTTGTCATTGAAAATTGCTAATGGAGCTGGGTGTGGTGACTTTGGCCCTTACTCCCTAGTACTCTGGAAGCAGAGGGATCTTTTGAGGCCAGCCTGATCTACAGAGCAAGTTGCTGGATAGCCAGGGCTACATGGAGATAACAAGAAAAGCTAAAAAACAACCAACCTACCAAACAAAAACCCTTGCTAGTACTATCTGATAAGTCCTTGTGGTTTTTACTCTAGTAAGAAACACTGGACATTTGCAAAGTGAGAGTTGTGAGAAAATCCTTTTGCTGCTATTTCACTTAGTACATGTGGTATGCACATGTAGCAGATTTTTTAAGTTCTACAAGAGCTTGTTTGTTTGGCTTTGCTTTTCTTGTTCTGTATTGTGGACTTGGTACCTAAAAGGACATCTTAGCAATTGGACAAGAATTTGCCGTACATAGTACTGAATGCAAGTTTATTAAAACAATACTGTGATTTATAAGTAAGTTTTAACTAAGATAATAACATTGAAGTGTCTAGTAATTATGGTAAACTTAGTGAGTCTGAGCAGTGTGGCACACAGTTGCTTAAGTGTACTGCTTCGACTTTCTTTCCTATTTAGCAGTTTGCAAATGTGGTGAGTGGGTGTGGGCTGTTTCAACCCTGACCTGTAGAAAGTATTTTAAAAGGGAGATGAAGTGGGTACTAAATGTGTATGGGCAGCATTTTTCATGTCTGTCGACAGGACTTTTTTGTCCTAGTACTAGCTGTGTAGTCCAGGCTGGCCTCAGACTCAGAGATCAACCTGTTTCTGCCTCACCAGTGCTGGGATTAAAGATACGCACCTCCTGCCCTGCTACCTTTTTTTTTTTTTTTAAAGATTTATTTATTATATATGAGTTCACTGTAGCTGTCCTCAGACACACCAGAAGAGGGCATCAGACCCCATTATAGATGGTTGTGAGCCACCATGTGGTTGCTGGAATTTGAACTCAGGACCTCTGGAAGAGCAGTCAGTGCTCTTAACCACTGAGCCATCTCTCTCCAGCCACCCTTCCCCCCCTTTTTTTATAAACAGAACTTTCATGTTGCTAGTAAAATACTGGCTACTTTAGAAAATGTTGGACACATTTTTTATTATGATTTCATGTATAAGTATACATTTCTGTAATTCATCCCTCAATTTCTATAATGATTTAATTTTGGTATTCCAAGTGTTTGAGTAAAATTTTGTGTAATCTGAGGTTGTTACCTGTAAAATTTTATCAGATGTCTTTTATTTTAAAGAATAGCTTTGTGATACATAATTTACACAATAAAGTATATCAAATTTTAGTGTGGCCACAGAATTGTGCATCCATCACTGTAATTAATTGTAATCAGTCACAAAGAAACTGTGATTCTGGAAGCTACTCTACCCTCCCCTAGAAACTATAATCTATTCTGTACACGGATTCTTTCCAGATACTTTAACCTTTACTCTCTGTCTTCTTTCATTAAGTGTGCTTTTAGATTATGTTCATTCATCCTCAGTCACTACTTTATTTTCTTTCATAGCATGTGTTACTTTCTATTTATTCATTCATTCTTTTTTTTTAAAGATTTATTTATTATATGTAAGTACACTGCAGCTGTCTTTTTTTTTTTTTTTTTTTTTTTTTTTGGTGGTGGTTCTTTTTTTCAGAGCTGGGGACCGAACCCAGGGCCTTGTGCTTCCTAGGCAAGCGCTCTACCACTGAGCTAAATCCCCAGCCCCTGCAGCTGTCTTCAGACACACCAGAAGAGGGCATCAGATTTCATTACAGATGGTTGTGAGCCACCATGTGGTTGCTGGGATTTGAACTCAGGACCTCTGGAAGAGCAGTCAGTGCTCTTAACCACTGAGCCATCTCTCCAACCCTATTCATTCATTCATTCTTTTGTTTGTTCTGCCCCCCCCCCCCCCCAGTTTCTCTGTGTAACCTTGACTGTTCTGGAACTAGCTGTGCAGACCAGGTTGTCTTCAAGTCATAGAGATCTAACTGCCTCTCAGCCAAGTGCTAGGATTAAAAGTGTACACCACCACACAACCAGGGTTGGGGATTTAGCTCAGCGAAAGAGCGCTTGCCTAGCGAGTGCAAGGCCCTGGGTTCGGTCCCCAGCTCCAAAAAGAAAAAAAAAAAAGAAAAAAAAAAGTGTACACCACCACAGCCTGTCCTATTTATTAAGTCTTAATGGATAAAATCGTGGGCTTGAATAATAGTTTTCACTTTTGGGAGGGAGGGAATAGTGCTCCTTATAAACACTTCTTTTTTTTTTTTTTTTTTTTTGGAGCTGGGGACTGAACCCAGGGCCTTGCGCTTCCTAGGTAAGCGCTCTACCACTGAGCTAAATCCCCAGCCTATAAACACTTCTATACAAGGTCAGTTATGGTGGCTCTTCGGAGTCAGGGACAGGGTAGAGAATTGGTGACCAGCCTGGGCTACATTTTGAGGCTCTGTTTATAAGCAAAAAAGTTTGTATACAAGTATTTATGTGGATATGGATGAATTTTATGGGCCAGATCTTTAGGAGTGATTTGATAGGTCAGATGGTAATCTTTTTCATTATTTTGAAGATGTACAGAGACTGTTTTGGTGTTTTTTATTTTTATTTTTTGTTTTTGTTTTTCAGTGGAGGGTGTTGAGACTGACTGGGTCTCACATAGCCAAGGTCCTCCTGTCTCTACCTGAATGTTGGAATTATAAGTGTGCACCACCATCATTTATATAGTGCTGGGGATCATATACTAGGCTTTGCTCATGTTAAGCAAGCACCGTACCATCTGAGCTGTGTTCCCAGCCCTGCAGAGACCAACTGCATTGCCTTTCTAGTTCCTGTATCATAGTGTTGAAATGAAATAACATTTGAGATTCGGAAGTCCAAGAATGTAAGTGCTTGTACATCAGTGTGATACCCGTGTGTATATAGGTGAAAGTCTGGAAGAAGTAGCCAAAATTTACCCCTTTTTAGTTTTGCTTTTTCAGACTAGGTGGTTCTGGTTGTCCTGGAAAACTCTTCATTTACATCAGGCTGGCCTAAAGTCACAGAGATCTGCCTGTCTCTGCTTTTGAGTGCTGGGATTAAACTTGAGCACCACCACTTCCAGCCCCACATTTTGTATTCTTAAATTTATTTGGGCATATGTGTGTGTCTGCCTGCGTGTGTGAAGTATGTATAGAGTATACTAATTTTATGTGCATGTATGTTTTACCTGTATATATCTGTGTACTACATTCAGGCCTGGGGTTAAGTAAGGATGGTTGTGTGGGTGCTGGGATTGGTTAATCCTTGGTCCTCTGTAAGGTCAACAAGTGCTCTTAACTGCTGAGCCGGTTCTGTTTGGCCTTTTTCCTTTGCTGTTTCAGTTTTTTAAGACAGGATTTCTCTGGAGAGCCGTAGCAATCCTGGAACTCAACTCCATAGGCCAGGCTTGCTTCAAACTCACAGAGGTCTGCCTGCCTTGGCCTCCCAAGTGCTAGGATAATGTGTTGTGCTATCACTACCCAGCTATTCATCCATCCATCCATCCATCCATTCATATGTTTTGAGACAGGAGTTCTCTGTGTAGTCCTGGCTGTTTTGGATTCCCTTTATAGACCAGGCTGGCCTTGAAGTCCTGCCTCTGCCTCCTGAATGCTAGGATTAAAGGTGTGTGCCGCCACACCTGGCAGCTTTTATTTTTGAAGATTTTTTTTTCTCCCAATCTAAATAGCATGCCAATCTTAATAAAACCTGTATGTGCATCTCCCAAGGTACACCACAGAACATATCTTATTCTGAATAAATTGATGAGAGAGTGTCTAGTGTTAGGTTTAAAACAGTGTAGACATACACCTCTCTTCAACTCCACGCCCAAGGGAATATGGAATCTAGGGCTTCACAGACACTCGCCAGGTGCTTACTCCAGTGCTGTAACTGCTACAGCTTTGACTTGCCCTTTATTTCACTTTTTTGTAACATTTGTCTCACTGTGCAGACCCCGCTAGCCACTTACTGTTTGCCTCTGTCTTCTAAGTGTTGTAATTAAAGGTGTGTACCACCACACCACATCATTTTTCATTTTATCTGAACAATAGTAATATGTGGTCATTTAAAGAATTTGGAAAGTTAAGTTTAAGATGTTTTTAAGGTTGAAAGTTCTTTTGCTGGGCGATGATGGTACACTTACGCCTTTAGTTCTAGTACTTGGAAGGTACTAGATAGGCAGATCTCTGAGTTTGAGCACAGCCACGGCTACACAGAGATCCTGTTTTGAAGAAAACTAAAACCACCCCCCCCCCAATTTATCTTTTAATCCTATCTTTGTTTCTTTTCAGTTGTTTTACCTATACTTTTATAGCATAATTGAATTGGACTCTGTTAGGAGTGGGTGTCTGTAGAACTTGCACACACTAGTCAGGTACTTTACCACTGACCTATAGCCCTCGCTCTGTGGAGTTTGTATGTATGTATGTATAGTATGTATGTATTTATTTATTTTTTCTTTTTTTCGGAGCTGGGGACCGAACCCAGGGCCTTGTGCTTGCTAGGCAAGTGCTCTACCACTGAGCTAAATCCCCAACCCCTGTATTTATTTATAATTGTGAGAGAATATGTGAGTTTTGGTGCACAAGTGAAAGCCAGAGGACAACTTTTTAGATTTGGTTCTTCTCCTTTATGTAGGTTCTGGCAATCTCTTGTCTGGTCTAAAACTCTTTGATCTACTGAGTACCTGCTCTGGTTGAATTTTTGTTTTTGAGACAAATGCCCTCAGTAACCCTGGATGCTTTTGTAATCCATGATCAACCCTGTTTTTGCCTCCTAATTATTGGGATTACTGCTATGCACCAGCAGAGCCTGGCTAGTTTTTGTTTTACCAAATTACTATACAGGTGGGCATTTCAAAAAGTAAGTACTTTAAAGTACCATGTAAGTCTACCATAATTTCTATTTTTGGATGTGGTTTTCAGATTTTCTCTTTCATCTCTAGGAATAAGACCACTAGATCAGAAAATGTGTATTTGAAATTTTTCTGTAAGTTACTCTTCTAGAAAGATTGCATTCATTTCCATTTCTTTTGGCAGAATTTAGCAATCTTATTTATACAAGTGAGGTTTTAACATTTTCTCTTCATAAATGACAGTTGTGTGAACACAAAATATCTTTTTTTAGATGTGTTCTCAAGGCTGTTGAGAAAAGAAAATGTTCTTGGCATTTGATCTTTTTACTCCCCACTTGCCCATAGTAAGCCCCTAACCCCAATCCAGTCTCCTGGTCCTGAAGCCCCTGCTATCTGAATGCTTTAAGGATGGTGACTCTAGGGATCTAAGCAGCCAGCCTCTGGTCATTCAGTCACAGCTCAGTTTTGCTGTTCTACTCCTAAGACTTTAGAGCGTGTCATCTTGATTCTGGTGCTACTGCCTTTCAGTCTCTCCTCATTTGTCCCTGCCCTTCAAGAAGCCTGTCTCTGCCTATTTTGTATTAAAATAAGTGTCTTGTATGGCATAGATCTTGTCACCAATCCAGTGTTTTGTTTTTTTTTTAATTAATTTATTTACTTTATATGAGTACACTGTGTCTTCAGATTCCAGAAGAGGGCATCAGATCCCATTACAGATGGTTTTAAGCCACCATGTGATTGCCGGGAATGAAACTCAGGACCTCTGGAAGAGCAGTCAGTGCTCTTATCTGCTGGGCCATCTCTGCAGCCTTCCACTACCCTCTTAAGGTATATGCTGTCTGCTTGCATTATGTAGGATAAAGAAAGGTGGGAAGAGGATACCAGGCAGGCATAGGGTATGTCCACAGCTAGGAATAAGTACCCTAATGAGCAGGACTTGATTTTCTAGGCAAGTCACCAGATGATATAGATAGCATTATTCTTCTCCAAGTGCTTTCCAAGGGTGTTATGTCTCCCTCCTACCTAGCAAATTTCAGTAGACACTAATGTAGGAGATGATATAAAGGTGGGAATTGTCTATCTTACCAATAGCGAGATTAAGGGCAGAACAATGGGGTTACTTGAATGTACTACTTATAAAGGTATTTGTTTTGAGATACTTGTTAGAGTTTAGGGAAATGATCCATCCAGCAGAAGCAGTTCTGGTGATGTGACTTTATGAAAGCCAGAAAATGCTGCTGGAGTGTGAGGGCACAGCACGTCGTTTCTCCAGACCGTCATTGCCTCTTGGCTCTCATTTAAACTGTATGGATGTCCAGATATGGTTGAGAGTATTCTGGTTCCCTGCAGGGGATTGGTAGGATGTAGCTGGCAATTGGATGGGCTAATAAGTAGGTACATGTAGTTCCTCAATGTTATGCTGGGGTCTTGCTTTTGGATTTTGGGTCTTGACCACAAGATCCAGTTTCTTAGGAAATTCCATTTTGTTTGTATGAACAAACAAAATGTATAATTTTTTAAAATACAAATAGGCCAGATAATTTGAACATTAACCCCAAATTAAGAGAAATTGCTGGGTGTAGTGGTTCACATCTTTAATTCATGAGGTGGGCAGAGACAGATCTCTTGAGTTTAAGACTTTCCTGGTCTGCAGGCCAATCAAGGCTACATAGTTGAGACTTTGTCTCAAAACAAAACAATTGACCAAGTAAGAGAAACTGAGTAAATGTTGCATCTCCTGAGTGCTAGGGTTAATGGTGTATCATCTAAATGGTCTTACCCCCCACCTCCTTCCATAAAGAAAATCATGTTAGTCCTTCCTGTGTACAAAGGCCCTGGAACTTTGCTGCAGGAAACAGTGGTCTTTGTTGGGTTGCACTGTGTACTAGAAGGAGATAGCCAAGCTCACTGTCAGGGTTCAGACCTACTCCTGTCCAAATCATGTTCTCTCTGTAAGCCACAATTCTGACTTATAAAATGGCTTATAATCCTAAACCTTGATGTGGAAAAGGATGGCACTCTTATGTGTGGCTGAATTTGAGGGTGCATCTTACTGTATTATTACTGTGCTGTATTGCTATCCATTGGGTGTGAAAGGGGGAAACCAGTAGCATTTGTTTTGGAAAGAACTGGGACTGTTTGTCCAGGTCTTTTCTACTTTGCAGTGGCCACTCTTCTTGGTTTCCACTCAAGGTCGAAATTGCTTATTTGTTTCTAGCTGCTGTTACATCAAGAGACTTGTGCACCTTGTGAAGATAGTGCCAAGGGAGAGGTATTGCTGGGCTTGGTATTATGCAATTTCCAGAAATACTAATTAGTAATTCTTTTGTCCTTGAGTATGGTTAGTATCCCCAGTTGTCCTTCCTCAGGCAATGAGACAAGACTACAGATGTAAAAAAAAAAAAAAAAAAAAAAAACAGGAAGAGGACTAGTTAAAGGAGACTTAAATTCGAGGACTTTCTATGTGAAATGGTTGGCATTCACTTTGAGGAAGAGTGTATTTTCTGGCAGCTGATCATCATTGTGTGGTTGAAATGAGAACCACATGGAATATAGGGGCTGTCCGTGTGGTTCAGTGGTGGGGTGGGGTGGTCATACAGGGCATAAGGCTGTCTGCCCTTAGGCTACTGTAATCTCCCAGGACTCAGTTTCTTGTATATAAAATAGGGTGAAAGGATTAGGTTGTAGAATCTGGAGATTGAGGGAAAGACTGTGTGTTTGTTTGTTTGTTTGTTTGTTTGTTTTTTTGTTTGTGGTGTGATCTTTGTAACCCAGGTTTGCATCTAACTGGGCAATGCTTCAGTAGCTTTCTGAGTGCAGGGACAAGTGTTGAGTCACCTCACCCAACAGTAATTCTTTATCTTTTTTCAAACAGTGGGTCATAAAATGGATTAGCGGGTTAAGATAGGACAAAGAATATCATACATTCTAAGGCTAGTTCATAAAACCTTTGCCTGAGTTTATTTATTGAAATGTCTCTTATCTTCTCTCCCCTCTTCTCCTTTTTAATTTTAGACAGGGACTTTGTTGTTGTTTTGGAGACTGGATTCTCTGTTCAGTCTTGGCTGTCCTGGAACTCACTCTGTAAACCAGGCTGGCCTTGAAGTTGATATCCACCTGCCTCTTCCTTCTGAGTGCTGTGATTAAAGGCCAGGTGGCATCACCATACTGCTGGTTTTGGTTTTTATTTTTTGATTAGTTTGTGTTGCTTAGTGTTGTTGTTTTCCCACTTACCCAAGTGTGTTCTTGGATATGCTTTCTAGCAGCAGGTGAAACGCAGTTTCTGTTCTTTGTCCTCAGTGCTTGGTAGGAGTTTGTGTGTGGTAAGGGCTGAGGAAGCAGGTAGTAAAGATCCTGCTAAGTGTTTGGAAGCAAGTGTTTATAGACTGCTTATGTATTCTATGTGTGCTGGGTTGTGCTGTGTGGTAAGCTACTTGTCTTCTATTTTTAGTACTTTCCTCATGTCTTTTTTTTTTTTTTAAGATTTATTTATTTCACATATATGAGCACACTGTAGCTGCCGTCAGACACACCAGAAGTGGGCATCGGCTCCCATTACAGATGGTTGTGAACCACCATGTGGTTGCTGGGAATTGAACTCAGGACCTCTGAATAACATATGATAACATATGATGAACATACAGCCCGGCATACATCGGCTACATAGCAAGTGTGCCATACTATCCTCTTCCCCTCCTGCCAGAAAAACCCAAAGAGATTTAAAATGAAAATGAAGATGATAATGGGATTAAAAATATCAGAAAAGTCTGTTAGTAGCAGAAGTGAAAGACATGGTTTGTACTTTATACGGGTACAGAGGTTTTTTTGGAGACTCTGCTCAAGGGAGGAGTTAAGCTGAATCTCAAAGTGGGCAGGAGGATTCAGGCTGCTGGTATATAGGGTTCTCAGTTTGGCTGGAAGTAACCCCCAGGAAACATGGGTGAGAGGCATACACTGTTAAAGAATTGGAAGGAAGTTTTTGTTGAGAAGCCAGATAGGTAAGTTTCAGTAGACTTACAGTATTGACAGTGTGCTAAAAGATGTTTTAACTCTGTCTTCCATGCTTGTAGAAAGAAGCAACTGCAGTTTCATGATTGGCTACACTTTTCTATAACCAAGCTTTTGTAAAGTCTTCTGCTTACCATTCTTCTAGTGTTACAATTTATTTAGATTTCTTTATCAAAATAAGCTCCATTAGAACAGTCATTTCCCTATGGTTCTTGCTGTTGAAAGATTTGTCAAAATTAAAAGACCATTGGCCAAGAATTAGACCAGTCATACTTTTTGCTAAAGCATCAGTAAGCCTAGGCACGGTTGGAGAGCCCTTTTAGAATTTGAAGAATGTTCTGGTTCTTTAAGAAAAAAAAAGTATGTAATCTATGGACCTTAAAAACAGAGACCCACATTTAGGATGGATTTACTGTGTTTACTTCTGCAGTGATAAATTCTTTTTATTTTAAGATATTTTTTGGAGGCTTATATATACATCCTGCACTTGTAAAGATTTACAGACTTTTGACCCTAAATCAGTCTGAGCACTCCGTAGTTGTCCTTTCAAACGTCCATGGGAGGGTTTTCTAGAGTCCTCAAGTTACCTCTGTGTCAACAGTGTTGCCTTGCTGCAGCTGGGTGCCCTGTGCCTCACTTTATCACCTGTATACTTTAACGGGGATGGAGAATTTCAGGGTGGTATAATATAATCTATAAATGAACCAAGGTCATTTTTTCAGAACTCTGCCCTAACTTCTGATTTCCACATCTCTGCTGGGTTTTGGTATTGTCATGGAGCCTTTGCTGTAGAAAGTAACCTAATGGCCTTAGCCAACCTGTTGATTTATTTGGTGGTGTCGAATATAGGTAGGTTTAGAAGATATGCATAGCTATGGTGTCTTATGTGGCTTAGTGCCTGCTCTGAGTTACAGGACAGTGGGTGAGCCATGTACTTGAACATACAGGGTAAAGGAGGCATTTTGTGGGAAAGCACAGCACATGAGGTATGCAAACACACTATACCAGGCTCTGTTTGGGATGTCACTCTATTCTCCTTCCCCACATCACTGCCTAGTGGAAGAAATAGGAAATATAATACCATAAACTTAATACTTCTGTAATTGGGGCAGAATTGGGTTAGAATGGAAAAGAACTCATTACTATTAAGAACAGTGCAGTGTCTATTATAAACTCTGTTATCCTTCCCTAATTTCTAAGGTTTGTAATTTTCTGTATGTATGCACTAGTGACTTTTCCTGCCTTCATTTACTATTTTTAGCTTTTAATTACTCGAATTTCTTAGCTTAATTATACTTAGTGTAAAGGCATAACTTTTTTTTCCTTGTTTTTAAATTGGATATATTTCTTTATTTACATTTCAAATGTTATTCCCTTTCCCAGTTTCCTGTCCATAAACCCCCTCCCCTATAAGAGTGGCCACCCCCCCATCCACCCTCCCTTACCGACCTCACCCCCCTCCCCCAGTATAGTTTCTTAATGAGATGCTGAGTTTTTTCTGGCTGCTCACTCCCCCACCCCCAGCTCCATCCCCATCCCCCCTTTAGATGGTGGTGGTGCTATTGGATATTGAGACCAGGACTTTGCATGTGATGGGCAGGTACTGTAGCCGTGGCTGTATGGAGATAGAGCAATTTTCATTGTACTTTTTTTCTTCTTTTTGTTTTTGTTATTTTGTAGTCAGCTGTGGCAGTACAGACCTTTATTCCTATTCCTAGCACTTGGGACGTAGAGGGAGGCATATATCCTTGGGTTTACATCCTACTTTATATAGCGAGTTTCTGGTCAGCCAGAGGTAGAGAGGCTCTGTATGGGTATTTTGTCTGCATGCATTTCTGTGTGTCTTTGTGACCATGGAAGCCAGATGAGAGTGTCAGGCCCCCTGGAATTAGAGATACAAGTGTTTATTGAGCCCCATGTAGGTGCTAGAAATGAATCCAGGTACTCTACAAAGACCAAGTGCTTTTAACTGCTGAACCATCACTCCTCCTTTTTCTCATTTTACTTTTAAAAACTTACCTGACTGTAAAAAATGATAGCAGTGGGGTTGGGGATTTAGCTCAGTGGTAGAGGCAAGCGCAAGGCCCTGGGTTCGGTCCCCAGCTCCGAAAAAAAATTAAAAAAAAATGATAGCAGTAACCTACTCAAGTAAGAGTTTGGTTCAAGAATATGTCAAGAAAAACCTAGTTCAGAGAAAATGGTAGAAGTGGTTAAGTAAGCTCCAGGCAAAACTTACTCTTAAACTAACTCATGATCAAAATATAATTTGCTGCAACATAATTATTTCTCCGCCTCCAAAGTCATACTCCCTTCTTAGTGGATCCTGGTTTCTGTGGCAGGCTACTGTCATGCTTCATTACTGTGATTTCTCATTCCTTCCAGCCACACACCCCATTCTTCCTGGGCCAGTTTGGACTTCACAGTGCACTTGCTCAAATAACTTAGTAAATCATTCATTCATTTCTCTAGCCATTTCTCACTTTGTGTTTATTGTATTGTGAAATGGGGAAGATCTTGTTTGTATCCTTGGCTGGTGTGGAACTCCCTGTGTAGACCAGCCTGGCCTTGACCTGCTGTGATCCTTTTGCCTCTGACTTAGAGGAGTGCTGAAATTACAGGTGTGTGCTATCGTATCTAGTAACTCTCCAAGTTTCTAGAACTTCAGTGGGTTATCTAGCCTGGTAGATACTACCCTGTGCATAAATGAGGCTTTGAAATAGTCTGGAGAATTCAGTTAGTGCTGTTGTGAATTACTTTGACAGGCTTTAGAAACAGTGGCCTCAATTTAGAGTCTTGTCACTGTTTTCTTGTGGACATGGCCCTGAAGGCAGGAAGAGATGCATACTGCTAATGCAAGGGGAGATGTAAGCAAGACCTAGTATCTTCAATATTGCCTGCAGAAGTTGGTGAGAGGTGCCAGGGTTCTGGGGAGAGAAGAGAAGGCCAGCATTTAAGGTGACAAAGATAATAATATTGAGCATGGCTGCATCTTTACTCTAAAGTTAAAAATGAGAGCCTGGCTTGAGAAAGCCAGACTCAGATTGGAATGAGAACACTGGTAGTAAATGCAGCTTCATTGGAAGGGCTTTTCTTGCCCTCACCCCATCTATTCATCCTGTTATCATACAAATTATTTAGTACTTAGCTATGTATTATTTCTTTAGTTTTCAGAACAGAGACTCTCACCCAGCTCACCCTGAACCCCATTTTGTGAGTGGAGCTTTGAGCAGGACTACCCATTTTGGCACATAGTCTTGTGAATGGAGAGAATATGAACAATGGTCAAGTCGGGACTAAAACTGAACTATACTACTAAGTAATGCTGCTGGAAGTTCTACTTTGGAGGCAACGGAAGTCAAGATGAGAAGAAAGATTTACCTGATGGTTCATGCAAGATGGCTTCCAAGTTGTAGAATTGGACCTTGTGCACGCTTGGAGAGTTTTCTGGTGTTTAAATGTCTGCTCATTGGGCAGTTAAGCACCAGGAACCATCCAGGTGCTGGATGTGAGAACTGAGCAGTAGATAAGCTTATGAAACAGTAGTCCTCAGAAGGCCATCATAGAGCCTTGGGATTGAGGGCTACATTATACAAATTGTTTCTCAAAAGTGCCTCAGTGCCTCCCCTCCAATAATATAATAAAGACCACTTTTTAAATCAGTTGATGGATACTTGGATTGTTTCATTTTTTTTTTTTTGAGCAATTCTGAGTATTGCTGAGTAATTTCTGAGTAATGCTGTCAATTTTCATACATGAGGTGTTTTGGTTTTGTATAGATGTGCTTCTTTTTCTTTTGGATGTATACATGTATGGATAGAAGCATAGGTTTTGTAATACTGGTGTTTAAGTAGTTCCCAGGGAACCGCCAGACAGCCGTCCAAAAGGTGTTGTGTAGTAGTACTCAAGACTGGCTTGGAACTCCTTATATAACTTAGGCTAGTGTCAAACTCACTATCCTACTATGGTTTTTCTGGATGCTAGAATTAGTGATTTGTGTCATTATACCCAGCTAGTAGTTGTGTTGGTGGTGGATACTGTCTCTCAGTCTTGTCATGTGACACACCAGTTACTGCGGTGGCCTGTGTGAATGCCTGTATATGCATGATGTAGTCAAGGTGTTGGAACTTTTTTCCTTTTTTTTTTTTTTTTTGTGCACATGTGTGCGCTTATTCAATTTATTTTGTAGACATTTATCTACATTTGTCATCAGATTTTTTTTTCTTCTTTTTTGTTCTTTTTTTCGGAGCTAGGGACCGAACCCAGGGCCTTGCGCTTGCTAGGCAAGCGCTCTACCACTCAGCTAAATCCCCAACCCCATCAGAATTGTTTTTATTGAGGGTACAGAACAGGCACACTGAGAGAGTAGTGTTGGACTGGAGAGATGAGATGGCTCAGTAGTTTAGAATACTGACTACAGCACGGATGGCTCTTCTAATGGTCCCGGCAACCACATGGTGGCTCACAACCATCTGTAATGAGATCCGATGCCCTCTTCTGCTGTGTCTGAAGACAGCAACAGTGTACTTAAGTCTTAGTAAAAAAGATACAGACTTGTTAAAAAAGTGAGTAGTGTTGTCGTGAGCATTCCACATGTAAGATGTACAAGTTTCTCAGCATGGGTCAGTAGGGATGCTGTTGTAAAATTACCAAGTATTTTCTTTTTTTTTTTCCTTTTTTTTTTTTTTTTCTTTTTTTCGGAGCTGAGGACTGAACCCAGGGCCTTGCGGTTGCTAGGCAAGCGCTCTACCACTGAGCCAAATCCCCAACCCCACCAAGTATTTTCAAAACAATTGTTAGCAGTTTGACTTGGCCAAGTTTTAAAATGTTTATTTACATTTTCTCTATCAATAGATCAACAGGTTTAATTTTGATGGATGTGAAATGCCATTGTGACTTTAATTACAAAGATCTTTTTTTTTTTTTTTTTCTTTTTTTCGGAGCTGGGGACCAAACCCAGGGCCTTGCGCTTGCTAGGCAAGCGCTCTACTGCCGAGCTAAATCCCCAACCCCAATTACAAAGATCTTGAGCATTACATCTTTGTGGGTAAAGTTTGGTGGCCCTTCTGCGTGTCACTTAGAGTATCTTTTGATTAATGTATGTGAATTTATTAACTTCTCCCTTGTGTTTGGCAAGAGCACTGCTCTGATGCCAGCTATATTCTTTGTTGAAAAAGTTATAAAAAGGTGCTTTTATTACCATCAAGCCTGGTGACCTGAGTTTGATTCTAGGACTCAGTAGGAGAGAACTGACACCAAAAAGTTGTCCTCTGACCTCTACAAGTAAGCAACATATGCATCCCCTTATCAAATAAATCTTATTGAATACTTAAAATGCCTTTTAAAATGTTGTAAGTTTTGCCTTTCGTTTGTGTCAATTTAAGGTACAGGTAAAGGGGTCACACAGATTCTAAATGGACTGGGTTTTTTGTTGTTGTTGTCGTCGTCGTAACTAATGAGCTTGTTTGTTTGGTTATAAATCCAAGGTCCTGTACTCTTTTGTGTTCAAGATCCTCATGAAGTTGGAATACAGTTAGCTGTGAACCTTAAGTCTTAGTGTAGACTATCAGTAATTGCTTGTTGATCTGTGGACAGACAGCCTTATTCTTTAGGCATGTGGATATTCAGTGAAAGTTGGCACTTAACTGGGAAAATTGCTACGTGTGGTAAACAGTTAGGACAACTCAGTAAATCTCCTTGTAGGGCACTGTTGGCTTGCAGGTACAAGGGCTTAATTCCCACCCGATGTTACAGTTTGCCTCATCATAGTTACGCAGTTTAGAAGTGAAAGCACAACCCTGCCTTCTGGGAAAGAAGCTAAGGAGATAAATCACTAAAGTGCTTGATTTGCCTTTGTGGAAACTGAGAACCCATGTAAAAAAAAATTAAAAGTCTAGACAAGGCAGCATCTATGTGTAATTTTAGTATTGGGAAGTGGTGACACATGGATTCTCTGGGATTCTCTGGAACTTGCTGGCCAGTCAGCTTAGCCCACTTGGCAAGCCTTAGGCTGGAGAGAGATAGTGTCAAAAAAGCTCAACCACACAAGGTGGGTTGATCCCAAAGAAAGATGTGACAGTTGTCCTCTGGCTACCATGCTTTGTGCGTGCTCGAGTATAAGCACAAGCACACGTGCTCACACAGATACACAGACACACAGACACACACACACACAGAGAGAGAGAGAGAGAGAGAGAGAGAGAGAGAGAGAGAGAGAGAGAGAGAGAGAATGAGAATGAATGAGACTGTAGCTACAATTTCCTGTATCCCTGCTTAGGTCACAACCTACTTATAACTGTGGTAGGAAGCCCGGCAGCACTGAGCTGAGCTAAGCCTTCTGGTGCAAAAATGGTTGTTTAGAGAGAACCATGTGTGCCCACACACACTAAGTGTTCCTGTGGGCAAACAGACAGCAGGGGAGCTGGTGACTTGTGCCACAACATGTCTTCTCTGAGTGATTTGTGAAGAGATAGAATGGATTGGAATTGTGTGGTAGGTTTAAAGATGTAAGCAGTTGGGGTTGGGGATTTAGCTCAGTGGTAGAGCGAAGGCCCTGGGTTCGATCCTCAGCTCCGGGGGGGGGGGGGGGGAATGTATTAAAAAAAAAAAAAGATGTAGGCAGTGAGAATAGCTTTAAGTGTTCTCTGGAGGAAGGTAGGGAGCCCTGCCCCTGTAGGGTTTTGGTTTTTCGAGACAGGCTTTCCATGTATGACAGCCCTGACTGTCCTGGAATTTCATTTGTATACTAGACTGGCCTCAAGCTCACAGTGATCCACCTGTCTCTGCCTCTTCAGTGTTGGTATTAAAGGCATGCGCCACCACTGCCTGGCTAGTGGACATTTCTTTATAAGTTGTACTCTTAGATGTCAGAGCGAGGGCATCACACATTCAGAGGTCATTGAATCTCTGCCTGGCTTGCTGATGGGGCGTCTTGTGCAAGGAGTGTTTGATAGAATGTTTGCGGGTGGGCAGAGTCCCATTATATTGCCCAGGTTGGCCTTAAAATGATTGTTCTGCCTCAGCCTTCTAAATAGTGAGAACTCTAGGTACCTGCCACTATGCCTGGTCTTGTTGCATATTGTTCAGGGGCTTTGTCCTGTGTCTTTCACAGAGTGTAATAATTAGCCATCAGATGTCTTTTTCACTTAATGATCAATGATCATACTGGGAAAAGTGGAAACATCCAGTTAAGTGGGAGTAGTTAATTGAGACTGGCCTATAGTGATAGGAAAGCAGGTATCTATTTGTTCACACCATAGTTAAAGATAACAAGTAAGGTGTGTGTGGGTACAGTTGTTACCCCACTTACACCCCTCCTCCCGAGATGGGTTTTTCTGTGGACCAGGCTGGCCTGGAACTCACAGAGATCTCTACGCCTCTGCCTTCCAAGTAAATTAAAGGGATTAAAGGCATGACCGCTATCACCACCTGGCATTAGTATAGTTTTGAATCTAAATACTACTATGGCTTACCTTGGACATAGAAATAGGTGCTATATGCCAAGTGGCCTTTTCATTAGCCTTTTCTACCTTATGGTCATGACAGCTGCATGTTTTAGTTCCAGAGACAGATTTGTCCTTTTTATTGTTGCTTTTTCCTCTAAACGTGAGGATGTTCAGTAGGGCCACTTCCTCTGCCTAGGAATTTTTATCACCTTCTTATTCCCGAAGACACAAGTGTTGTTGGAGATTTCAACTCCAATAAGTTCATATAAAAAACACACGATCTGGTTATTATAATTATAAGCTATATATCTAGATTGGGCAGGTCTAACACTATACTAATTTATTCCTCAACTGTAAGACCCTTTATTACTTGTGGTTTCTCCTGGCCTGTGATTCTAGTCCATCTGGCTTGCATTCTCTTTCCTTCCCCTCTCATCCACTTCTGCCTCTCTACCTGCCTCCACTCTCAAACCTCCAGCCCCACCTTTCCCCTCCACTGCCCAATCACAGACCTTTATCGACCAATTAAAGCGGGAAGAAGGTTCACATACTTTATGAAAGACCTTGGCTTCATTTTAAAGTGTTTATTAAATCTCTAGTAAAGATACTTGTGTGTTGTGGGTTGGCCTGGTGGTTTTTTTAGTCTCATGTTAATTCTGCTTCCTCAAGCCATGCTCCACTTTTGTTTTAGAGAAAATTCTGGCCTGAGCTTAACAAATAAGTCTGGTTTGGAGCTTTGTTTTTATTGACCTTTAGTCTCTGTGATTGAACATGTGACACATTGTATAAATTGTAAGCTTGAAAATTATTTTCAGTTTCTAAATGTGTGCATTTATTAAAATATTTATGTCTATGAATGTTAAGCAGTTTTTTTGGTTTTTTTTTAATTATTCGTGTGTATGAATATACACTGTCCTTGTCTTCAGAAACACCAGAAGAGGGCATCAGCTACTATTATAGATGGTTGCCGGGAATTGAACTCAGGACCTCTAGAAGAGCAATCAGTGCAAGAGCACTGAGCCATCTCTCCAGCCTGGAAAAATTTTTTATAAAGACCTATTTTTTTCTTTTTTAAAGTATGAGTATTTTGCATCCATGTATATGTCTGTGTACCCCAGGTGTGTATGCATGTGTCAGCCTGGTACCTGCAGAGGTAAGAAGTGCAGATCCTATTAGACAGGAGTTAGAGATATGAGCTGTCATGTAGATACTGGACCCTGGTCTTCTGGAAGAGCCACCGGTGTTCTTAACCTCTGAGCCCATCTGTGTTACATGATCTCTTCATGTTGTATATGCTTGCTTGCTGGCTGTTTGTTGGCTTTTGGGGGCAGGGGGTGGGGTGACATGGTCTTATGACTTATCTTTCTGCCTTCATATCACTAGTAAGTACTCCATTACTCAAGATCCCAGCTACATTAACCAACCCCCTTCTCTTTTTTGGGGGGGGGTGTTGGTTTTTTTATGGAGGGGGGTTGAGAAAGGGCTTCTCTTGTGTGTATGCCTGGCTGTCCTGGAGCTCAGTCTGTAAACCAAGCTGGCCTTGAACTTAGATACCCACCTGTTTCTGACTCCCAAACTCTGGGATTAAAGGTGTTGGCTACCACTTCCAGGCTGTTTTCTTTCTTTAGTTCTCGGGTGGCTGTTGTTGGGTTACTTTCAGTGGATAAATGATTGTCATTTTTCTCAGGGAGCTGATTTCCTAGTAGTGGGATGTATATCTGACAAGGTCGGTTTAGTTTAGTCGTTAAAGAAACTGTAGTTATTCATCTTCTTTCCCTCACCTATCTGAAAGAAAGAATGAAGTTCAGTCCTGTGCTTTGCTAAGCTAGAGCTTTTCTCAACTGAACCATCTCTACATTCCCTTCTTGACATTTAAGGGTGTAATAAAAGAGACCAAACTAGACAGTACCATGCTGTTTTCTTGTCAGAATGGTAAAAATGTAAGTTGAGGGCGCTTAAGTTTCACAGTTACATATATATGTATCTGAGAGAGAGAAAGAAAACCTGATAAAAGTTAGTTTTGCATAACTGTACTGGATAGTTTAATATAATGTATTTTGTTTAATTTTTATATAAGGTTAATGGGTCTGAGGAGGTGGCTGAAGGGTTAAGAGTACTTGTTCTTGCAGAAGATCAGGGTTCAGTTCTAAGCACTCACGTGCTAACCTACAGCCACCAGTAGCTTTTAATTCCAGGGGATCTGATGTCCTCTTCGGACCTCCATAGGCATCAGAGGCAATAGGCACTTATGCCTGTCTTTTCATGCTCATAAGCAAAACACACACATAAAATTTTTTAAAAACTAGAAAAAATCTGAGGTTGGTGATAGAAAGTCATCTCTTTTTTTTTTTCCCCCTCTTTTCTTTTTTTCGGAGCTGGGGACCGAACCCAGGGCCTTGCGCTTGCTAGGCAAGCGCTCTACCGCTGAGCTAAATCCCCAACCCCGAAAATCGTCTTCTTGAGCTAAAATAAATGCTCGGGATCACAAAAGGTCATGGTCTATAGGAAGGTCTTGCTGGTTTAGAAGAATTTTGCGAGGGGCAGCCGCTGTCAAGAGTACAAAGGTGCAGCTGATTATTCACTAGTCCACCAGAGAAATAGGTGGCTCTTAGGACGGAGCAATCTCTTGTCATTAGCTTTTCGGAGTTAGAGAAAATGTTCTGCCCCAACTCAAAATCAGGTGGAAGGTGCTTTAGAAACTGATTGGGAGGTGAGGGAGACT
This sequence comes from Rattus norvegicus, assembly GCF_021556685.1. Taxonomy (NCBI): domain Eukaryota; kingdom Metazoa; phylum Chordata; class Mammalia; order Rodentia; family Muridae; genus Rattus; species Rattus norvegicus. Next base: position 16,480,535 of record NC_141540.1, on the reverse strand, counting down.
GGTGCACGCACGCACGGACACACACACACAGACACACACACACACACACACACACACACACACACACACGTGCTCGCCTTGTTTCTCTCAGGGCTCCACTTGAATTAACTATGCATACTGCTTTTGCTTTCTTAAAAGACATGTTGGTTTGTCTCTGAACATCCTATTCCAACGTGTATGAATTAATTTTGTGATTAATTTAAGCTCCAAACACATTGGGGCCTTCCAAACCTGCCAGGCCCCTCACTCACTCTGATAATTGCTTGTAATTTCACGTTTTTGTATCTGCATCCTTATTTCTAGTGTAGAACTTTCTGTTGATATTCTAGGGGAGGTAATCATAGCATCTGCAAAGAAAACAGTTATTCCCTCCCACTTGTGTCTTTCTCTTGTTTCCTTTTGTTATTAGATTAGTTAAGACTGGCATACAAGTTAAAGGACTGCCTTGCTTGTTCCAGATCATAAAGGTTAAAGCCTCTAACTCCTCAGTGTTAAGGAGGTGTTTTTGTGAGTGCCATACAACAGTCTATCCGCTTCAGAACATTTTGGAAGATCACTTGAGAAGGGCAGATGCGGGGTTATGGAAATGGGAAAAGCTAGTATATTTGAAGAAATCGTAGGTCTACTATTTCAGCAAGAGAGTTATGGAAACTTAGTGTTCCCGGGTCCTATAACATACTGGATGTACTGATGTGTTAGACATATGGTCTGCAGACACTAGAGGTAGGCTGGCATCCCTGGACTGCAGTAGAATGCTGTTGTACAGCTTTTTTAGCAAGTTGGTTCTCTGAGGTTGACATGCATGAAAATTTTCCCCCCATAGACAGGGTTTTTCTGTATGTAAGCCCTGGCTGTCTTGGATCTGTTTGTAGACTAGGCTGGTCTCAAACTCATAGATATTCGCATGTCTGCCTCCCGAGTACTGGAATTAAAGGTATGCACCACTATGCCTGCCACAACAGTATGATTTAACTGTATGATTTGTTCCTTGACTGTTGTCCAAGACGTTCTTGGAACTTCAACACAAGTAAAAGTATGATGTTGAATGTTTTTTGGCGTTAGACATGCTAGTTTGCTTTCTGAATGGCCTTTCTGGCATGGAACTTGCTTGTCCACTTTTCTCTGTCCTTGACTGCCATGCCAGTTTACCGGTGCCTAGGGTCCCACAGTCCCACAGTGCCTCAGCCTACCAAGGAGCTTAGATGTCAGCTGAGACCTAGAACCGTGGGCTCTGAGGGACTCAGTGGTTTTGTTTTTTGTTTTTGAGTTAGCCCTGGCATCCAGTCATCATTTACAGTGTCCTTCCCTGGGAACCTGGCAGAGAAGCCTCAAACATTGGCTCAATCTGCCCTTGGAAGCACAAGCCTGCCCTAGGTTGTTAGTTGTCTCTGATGTATTGAGAAAGCGTCTGAAAACGGTAGAAGGAGAGAGAGTGGAGGTGATTTTCCAAGGCCAATTCTTTTCGTCATTCCGCCTCTCTAGTCTCCTTGTTTTCTAGCCACAAGATAGCCAGCTGTGTGCCAGTTTTGTGCAAAACTGGTAGTGAAAAAGTCCTTGTCTCTTCTCATTCCCATGTTTGCTTTCAGTCTGGACACAACACTGGGTCAAAGAAAATCAACCTGCCAGGGTGTATCCCCTGAATCAAATTGGAGTTCTCTGTAGTGAGTGAGAATTCTGGAATTTTAAAAACAGAAAAATAATAAGACGTTTTGTTTTAATCCTCAGTATGGGACATAGGGCTGCTTCAGATTGTCCACAGTAGCTGACTATGATTTGCCACTTGCTCTAGTAAGGATGTGATTTTGCCAGTTGCAGATCATTTCTGAGATTGTGTGACATTTGGAATTTTGAACTTTTCAGAAGGTATATAAATGCCAGGGCCCCCAAGAGATGTGGTGGCTGGTTGGTTGTTGGTTGGTCACTGTTGGTTAAGATTTGTCTAAGTAGTTGTGGGCAAAGAAGACAAACTTAGATATCTGGCAGCAATGTTGCCCCCTTTCTTACCCCTGACTTTTTCAGGGATTTCTTTTTCTTTTTTTTTTTTTTTTCCTTTTTTCTTTTTCTTTTTTTTTTGGAGCTGGGGACCGAACCCAGGGCCTTGCGCTTGCTAGGCAAGTGCTCTACCACTGAGCTAAATCCCCAACCCCTTTTTCGGGGATTTCTATCCTTTTTTTCCTCTCTTTTCTGGTGTTAGAGGGTTGGAGGAAAGGGGTGAAAGAAAGAACCCACAAAGTAGCAAAGACAGCTACAGTTCTCCAGTCTAGAGACTTGATCCTTTCTCTATTGAACTGTCTATCCAAGCCTATTACAGCTTCGGAAATGTGGGGAAAGAGAACATTATACTTAGTTATATCCACTTATGTTTAGTTTTAGGTTATGAGGACATTGATGCCAAATTACATTGTAAATACTCAACAGATTTCTGGTGTGTCTGACATGGCTCTATTCATTGATTTTGATTGTACAGTGGTTCAGAGTTATGATTTGAAGGTTAGAGTCATCAGTGAAGGTTTAGAAACTAATAACACTTGGTACTTACTTAGAGACCCCTTTTGAAGTCTGTAGAGATGAGCCAAGTATCAAAAACTATAAAGGTGTCCTAGATGTGGCTGGTCCTGCAGTTCTGCATACTGCCACTTTCTGGTCCTACACTGTGTCAGGAGCTGAGTTGTAAATTCAAACCCACAGTCTGTGAGATGAGATACATCCTAGGCAAATTGTACTTCTGGATTTGTGTGACTTTTTTTTTTTTTTTTTAATACCTGTTGCTAGATTTCTCTTGTTGAGCATCAGTTTGTTATTTGAAGGTAGAGATAATGATAGTTTGTTTTCTTATGGTCCAGTTGGCTGCTTTGGTTGGTGAAATTAATTCTTACCATCCTCAATGTTGAAGCTATTTCTGTCTGTCATTTGATATGGAAAGTTTTCAATGAATGAACTTTTGATACTTTTTTTTTTTTAACATTGAGTAAAAGTACCTTTGCCACTATGATTGTACTGTTCAATATTCCTGGAGGCTCAAAAGCTTTAGGTTAGCATGGGCTTTATAATGAAAGCCTGTTAACAGAATAAAACAGAAACAACTGTAACTGTCCATCTGTAGGAAAGGTGAAAAATATGCAAAATATAATTATTCCTATGAAGTGTAGTATCCTTCAGACTTAAAAGGGAAACCGTCACATGTTATATCATGGGTTGGTCCAGATCACATTATACCAAATGGAAATATCCAGAGACAAGTAGATAAATGATGGTGTTTTTCTACTCAGAGATATTTGTGCAATCATATAGATAAAGGTAGAGCAGTGGTTTCCAGAGACAGGAGAAAGGAGTTAATATTTTGTGAGCAGACTTTGTGTTGTGTGATGGGCAAGTTTTGAAGAAGAATCTGAATGATGACTGTATTACAGTGTAAATGTACTTAGCCCTACTGAGTCATATGCTTTCAGTGTGTAACCTAGACTGGCCTGTACATACCTGCCTTTGTCTCCTTGGTCCTTCTATTGATGATGTGCAGTGTTCTGAGATAGTCGGTGAGTGTACCTATCAAGGATTATAGGCTTTTGCACTCTCCTGTCAGTTATAAAGTCTTGACTGAATTTTTGTTTTGTGAAACAGCATAGCTGGTATTGACTTGTTGCTTGTTGTCACCATATTTTTACTAAGTACCACCTTCCTGTGGCTTATTTGGGGCAATGTTGTGAAATACAATTGGTCAGGAATTCTTAAACTACCCACTCTGGTGTAATTAATAAGTTGAACTGTTGTATTTTCAGGCCTCTTTTTGTTGTTGGTTTTGGGGTTTTTTTGTTTTTGTTTTGTTTTTGGAGACAGGGTATTTCTGTGTAGGCTTGGCTGTCCTGGAACTTGTTCTGAAGACCAGATTGACCTTGAACTTATAGATTCACCTGCCTTTGCCTCCACTGCCCAGCCTCAGGTCTGCTTTATAAATCTTGTTCTTTCATGGGTACTTAAACTTTGTTTTGAGTTAAAGGTATTTTTTTATTTGAGACCAGGCCCAGGCTGGTCTTAGAAACTTCCCAAGGAGCAGGGGAAGGGTAGGCTCTCAAGTATTAGGGACTGGAGACTGCAGCTTATCTTTTTGGTTGGGTGTGTCATTTCTCTGGGCAATGCTGTAGTAGCCTCCTTGAGTTGTTGGCTTTGGCAGTGGATAGCTGTTGATCTCAGGTTCTTAGGTGTTTCTGCAGCAATGTGGTCTTGGTCAGATCCACCGTTCAAGGGTCTTTGAAAGGATTCTTGTCATTAGCCATGAGCAGAGTTGTCTTCCCAGAATCTTTCAAGTCCAAAATTGTGGAATAGAATACATTCATTCATATCTGGAGAAATGTTTTATTTGCCCAAAGAACCTTCTTTGGATAAGCCATTTTCTCTGTATTACACTAAATAGTTTAAATAACAACTGGCTTCTTGGCTTACCATTTCCAGCAAAAAAAGAGATCTTCCACAGTATAGATAACTCATATGAGCCTCAGATGGCTGTGAAACAGAACTCTTTGTTTCGTTTCTAGATATTTGTTTCCTTGAGTACTGCCTAGGTGATCTAGCTGAATTTTTATCCTATCTTGATCTGTTTTGTTACTTGTTTTGTTTGTGAGACCTGTGGGTCAAGACCCTCTGGTAGGAAGAGAATGACCCTATCATGGGGGTCTCATCTATCAAAAAATAATACGCAATTCATAAAAGTAGTAAATTACAGCTGTGAACTGGCAGCAAAATAATTGGGGGTCACCACAGCATGAGGCTGTAGCATTATCAAGGTTGAGAAGCACCTACCTTCCTTAATGTTATCTTTGTGGGACAGGATGTCTATGGTGTAGAAGTCTTTCTGTAGTAGGTTCTAGCTGAAACTAGACTTGGAAATGACTTTCAGTGGGGCAGGAGAGATAAATGATAGTTCATTAAGAGCATGGGCTGTTCTTCCAGGGGACCTGGGTGCAATTCCTGACCCCCCACAGGACAGCTCAAAACTGTGACCTCAGTTCCAGGAGATCTAGTACCCTCACCCAGACCTACACATAGGCAAAACATCAATATACATAAAAATAAATAATTAAAATGGCTGTGAGAATGACTGCCAGATTAAGTAAGATTAAGTAAGGAATTACTTATTTATAATTCCCTCCGAGTGGAATTGTGCCCTACCCTAAGCATATGACAGTTGATGAGTACCGTGGCCTCTGTTGAGATGGAAGAAAGTGATGCCACCCGAATTCCTAAAAATTTTCCAAAAGATGTGAACATTCTTTTCCTCTGTTAGCCTATCCCACCTCATTTATTTTACTTTACATCTGTAACCTCCATCCCTTGAAGTTGAGAGTGATTTGGAGGTGAATTTCTCCCTTTTGTTGTTGGCTGAGGCTAAGTCTCTACTGTTCAGTTTGTGTCTGGTCTTGTTATTGGTTCCATAATTTATAAAGTGAAAAAGATCAAGTTTTGGGGTGAAAAATGAGAGTAAGGGGTTGGGGATTTAGCTCAGTGGTAGAGCGCTTGCCTAGGAAGCGCAAGGCCCTGGGTTCGGTCCCCAGCTCCGAAAAAAAAGAACCAAAAAAAAAAAAAAAAAAAAAAGAAAGAAAGAAAGAAAAATGAGAGTAAACTGAGTGAGATCAATTTATGCATAGTGGCTTCTCTTTTTGACTTCTCTTTGTTCTAAATATAGAACATACTGGAGAGATAAAAATTCTGACTGGGTTGTTCTGTGCCTCTCACTCAGCAATGCTTAATTAAAGGGTCTATTTAGGAGGATGCCCCTCTGCACAGAAGGAATTGTGTATATCTGAAAATGCAGCCGCATAAGCCTCTGGGTTTGCTCACTGTAACTTGCTTGAGAGGTTGGGATTCAGGATCGCACATTATTGTTGGCATAGCAATTAGTAGGTAAAATAGCAAAATGTACAATGAACCACCAAAGTTGTAATGTAGGCTTGGCTTAATGAATTGTCTTATGCAAAGTAATAGATTGACTACTTTTTCTTTAGCTTTACACTTGGGATTGTAGCTGTTGAAGACTGGAAGCTGTAGCTGAGATTCCACAGTCTTATCTTAAAGCTGGGAAATCAGGTTTAGATTACTTAGCACTTGAATGGCATGTTCTAGTGAGGGACATTTCTTCCCCTTGGTGGACTGTGTAGTGCCATTTCCATTTATTATTCTGTGGAGGGAATGAGAAAAGATACACCACAGAGCCTCAGTATAAAAGTCCCATTTCACCTCACCTGGCTCTCAATCCTTTGCTCCTCCTCTTCCTCTTTTCTTAGCATCTACTTTATTCCCAAGGGGCTGTCTGTCTGGGGCCGTGAGGACAAATGTTTTGGAATCAGATCTTGTAGAGCAACAGAATATGTAATAAATAAGTTATTTGTTGAGTGGGTGAGTGAGAGATCCAGTAGTACACATTTCAAATGACAGAAATGAGGTGATGAAGTCATCCTCAGGCCAACTATTGCTTTGTGTGCAGTCTCCTCTTTATCTTACAAGCAACTTTTTTGGGGGGGCGGGTAAGAGAGAGGCAATCAAAACTCAGAAGCAGCCCTTATAAATATTTGTTAGTGAGCAGGTAGCTCTAAACAGTGGATGGATTGGAGGAGCACTTTACATCCTTACTGTTAACTCATTGAGAGGGCTTTTGTGGTTTTTTGTTTGTTTGTTTGTTTGTTTGTTTGTTTTTGTTTAAGAATAATTTATTGTATGTATGTGAGTCCACTGTAGCTGTCCTCAGACACACCAGAAGAGAGCATCAGATCCCATTACAGATGGTTGTGAGCCACCCTGTGGTTGCTGGGAATTGAACTCAGGACCTCTGGAAGAGCAGTCAGTGCTCTTAACTGCTGAGCCATCTCTCCAGCCCACTTCTGTGGTATTCATTGTGTCATGGTGCTTATTTTCCATCTAGGTCCTGCTGCAGTAGTCACGTATTCTTTTACCTCTGTAACTCAAGATCCCCTCCCCTCTTTAATAGATGTCTCTCTAAGAGGACACAGGAAAGGAAGTGAGCCAGCTCCAGGAGGGACTCCTGTGGGTTGTTGGATGTCATGTTTTAAAAACATGTCTTAGAATGAAAAAGGAACAATAGAAACATGAAAAGTGCTGTATTGGGGATGTGTGTGGATTCTATGAATTCAGACTCTGTAGGACAGAACTAGAACCTGGAGGCACAGAATATGGTGGCTGGGCCCTGGAGGAGAGGGCAGTCCACTTTGCGTAGATTCTCCCATGGTTTGGTGTTCTGTGTTAAAATGATGGAAAAGTCTTCTCTCGGGCTTAGGGCATTTATTTATTTGGGTGGTGTTTTGGGGTTGTTCTTGCACCGCTTTTTATCATTAAAGGGTGTAAGTTTATACTAGATTTAATAAGGCTTTTGTTTTTCAGCACCCATAGTATATTTCTTCACCTGAAAGTAATGCTTTTTTTTTTTTTTTTTTTTTTTTTGTTCTTTTTTGTTCTTTTTTTCGGAGCTGGGGACTGAACCCAGGGCCTTACGCTTCCTAGGCAAGCGCTCTACCACTGAGCTAAATCCCCAACCCCGAAAGTAATGCATTTTGATGCCATTTCTATGGCAACTAGTGAACTCCAAGGGAGCAGATTCTATTTTTGTGTCTACCTTGATAACAGGATTAGTTGAAGGCATATCTAAAATTCTGTTGTAAGTCATTGCTACTTTTTGAAGAGATTTGAACTTATCCAGTATAATTTTTAAAAATTAATCATTTTTTCATTAACTGTATAACTTCACTGGCTTGTAACTCGAAGTAGACCAGGCTACCCTTGAACTCAAGAGATCCCCCTGCCTCTGCTTCTGGGCTTAAAGGCATGTCTTCAGGCTTGGCTAGTACAAATTTTTACCATTGACTACTGTATATCCTTTTTGTGATTGAGAATGTGACTACTTCTCAACCTTCACCTACTGCCTCAGGAAGCTTTTCTTGACCCAAGCCTCTTACTGCTGAAGTAAGCACCTGTGTCACCTTGTGAGGTTGCCCGCTGTCCAGACCCAGTTACAAGGTGCTTCAGTCTCCTAGCTCATGTTCTATTTTGTTAGATTTAAGTTACATGGAACAGTTCAGAGTAAGGAAAAATGCTCTTATTTTCAGGTTGGGGGCACGAAAACAAATACATATATCTTGGAGGGTTTTTTGTTTGTTTTTTATTTTGAGAGAGGGTCTCGTGTGACTGAGGCTGCCCTTGAACTTGCTTCAACAGATGTGCAACACTAGCTAAAAACCAAGTTTTCTCCTGGAATTATTTGGTGATAACACCCACCTCCTGATCGGCTTTTGACTTAAGCATCAGTTAATTGAACCTAGACATGAGAGTGGGGGTAAGAGAGAGCTAACTAGGGGTTGGGGATTTAGCTCAGTGGTAGAGCGCTTGCCTTGCAAGCTCAAGGCCCTGGGTTCGGGCCCCAACTCCGGGAAAAAAAAAAAAAAAAGAGAGAGAGAGAGCTAACTAACAAAGACAAGCTGAGGTAGAACACTAGAACCACCTTCCTTCCTCCCTCCCTCCCTCCCTTCCTCCCTTCCTTCCTTCCTTCCTGCATTGGTATTTTGCCTGCATATATGTCTGTGTGAGGATATTGAATCCCCTGGAACTGGAGTTACAGGCAGATGTGAGCTGCCATGTAGGTGCTGGGAATAGAACCTGGTTCTTCCTTAGGAAGAAAAGTTGAGCCATTTCTCCAGACCCACAAGCATTTCATTTCATTTGTTTGGGCTGTTTTCTTTTGGATTGTTTTGGACAGAGGGAGGGGCTTATTGGAGTGCATGTCTGTGGGAGTTGCTTTGATGGAGATGGGTATTCTCATGGTCATATTTGCCACCTTAGGAGGGCTCAGGAGTCTATTCCTATAACCTTTCTGTTCTTTAAGCAGATGGTTTGGTAAGCATGTTTTTCAGCTCATCAAAGAACTCATTCACAGAACAGTATGCTTAGAAGTCTGACTTTCTCTGTCTGCTAGAGAAGGTGCCTTAACTTCCCGCTCTTGGTACTGCTGTGAAGGGTCCTGAATGTCCCCTCACGTGTGACAGAGCACTGGGTTATGTACCACAAGCTGCTCAGCTATTGCAGCGTGAGAGGGGTGTGGGTGAGGATGCTAACTTTTCTGTATCCTCCTGGAAAAGCCATCTAAGGGGCTGAAAAGCCTATCATAGTATAAATATATTTACTTGTTAAGACTCTGAAACTTTCGGCTGGGGATTTAGCTCAGTGGTAGAGCGCTTACCTAGGAAGCGCAAGGCCCTGGGTTCGGTCCCCAGCTCCGAAAAAAAGAACAACAACAACAACAACAACAAAAAAAAAGACTCTGAAACTTTCTAGATTGATTGGTTATCCCTTTTTCTTTAGTGTATTTTTCTTGTTTGTTCTAAGATGTTCTGTCAGGGCTAGAGAGGTGGCGAGTGATTAAGAACACTGACTGCATGTACTTATTGGCTTCATTTTTCAGCAGAGCCAAGGTAGCCTCCATGTTCACGGCTGCAGCCCAGGGTAAGGCCGATTTCCCTGTAAGGAGATAAACACCAGAGTCAGGCGCATGTCAGGTTCTCCATTACAGAACGGGCAGAAATGTGTAGAAAATGGCCTGACAGGGGCTGGAGAGATGGCTCAGTGGTCAAGAGCATTGACTGCTCTTCCAGAGGTCCTGAGTCCAATTCCCAATAACCACGTCTGCTCGCAACCATCTGTAATGGCATCTGATGCCCTCTTCTGGTGTGTCTGAAGTCAGTGACAGTATACTCATATACATAAAATAAGTCCTTAAAAGAAAAAATTTCCTTCAGTCTCAGCCATGTGTGGAAGCCTCTTCTGTATCACACTTTAATATTTTTAGAGTGGTTTCTGCTTCTCCCTTTGCATGTACAGTTTGGCTTTTGGAGGACATAAGTTACAACAGCCTAAGACGGTAAAGTCTTTCTCTGCCACTTCTAACCTGTCGTGCTATGTCGCCTTTGGTCTTGATGTTGAATCCAGTCCTTTTAGGCTCTTGAGTTATTTTTGAGTCTTAGCCCAGTCTTTTCTCACCTGTCTTGGAGGATGTGTGCACTAGGGATGGATACTAGGGCCTTATGCGAGATAAATCTGTACTCTACACTGATTTATGCCTTTAGCACCTCCTTCCCCTTTGTGGTTTGGTTTTGTTCCTTTAGGAGCCTCTATGCTAAACTTATTTTCCTTCCTCTCAACAAGCTTCTTAAAGGATTTGTATAATGCCTACCCTAAGTAAGCTGGAGAAATTGCCATCCTAGTGGGTGCAGGGTCTTTTCTTTTTAGTCTCCTCAGAACTCCCTGTGCAAACCTGAGGAGCAGAATTGAGATCCCAGAACCTTTGTGAAAGCCATGGAGGTGTAGCCGCCATCTGTTATTCTAACATTAATGAAGCAAAGACAGGATCACCAGGATAAGCTGGGTAGTTAGACTAGGTGATCATCAAGCTCTGCGCTCAATAGAGAGATCCTATCTTAAAGTAGATTGCAAAAAGATATCCAGTATCAACTTCAGGCCTATAAGCATGCCCCTTCCCCCCTACCTGTCTGCACATGCATGCTAAAATAATGACATTTTTGTTGGGTGTGGTGGTGCATGTTTCTAATTTAGATACTTAGAAGGCAGAGCTGGATGATCATGAATTCAAGGCCTACCTGGGCAACTTTGTCTCAGAAGACAAACAGGAGGACATGCCTTGTAGTCAGGGATGTAAATGGGTATTTGTACACCTATACCTACCTATGTAACAGCATGGTTCACAATAACCATACAAACTGTAAAAATAAGGAGTTGGGGTGGCGCTAGGAAGATAGCTTGATGGTTAAGAGCACTGGCTGATCTAACAGAGAACTCCTGTTTTTTTTTTTCCAGCACCTATAAGGTGGCTTACAACCATCTGTGATTCTAGTTCCATGGGATTAGAGTCTTTCTTCTGACCTCTTTGTCACCAGGCATGTATGCAGGATGCATAAATACATATTTATTTAAATGAAATAAGCCATGAAGTTCCACTCAAGTGAGGCTTGTAGATATGGAATGTAGTTGGGTGGAACTGAAATGAGAGAAGTGCAGAGAGCTAGAGATGTGCGGTGTGGTTAATGTGTAGTAATGTGGTTAATGTGGTTACTGTATAGTAACAGGAACGCACTTAAAGCTCCGAGGCCAAAGCAGGGGCACCTAGAGACCAGATCGGGCTGCTCTGTGTCAGTGACATCTCTGAAAGGGTAAGGAGAGCTGGCTTGTGTGTGGCTCGTACCTTCAGTCTCAGTGCTGAGGATCTCTTTGAGTTTGAGGCCAGCCTGGTCTACAGAGTTATTAGTTCCAGACCAGCCAGGGATACAAAGATAGATCCTGACTCAAACCAAGCATGAGATTTGGGCCTTGTCCTCTTAATACCTTAGCAGAAAAACAGGAAAACTGAAAAAAATTTTTTTATCACTTATTGAGATCTCCTGGATTGTTTCCAAAAATATCTTCTCCCATTTACACTTATTACATGGTTTTCGTTGAAGGAAGCATTCTGAATTACAGGCATGCACTGCTAGCATTAAGTGTGTGCAGTGCTGGGACTTGAAATAAAAGTTTCTGCATCTAACTAACTACTCCTAAGGTCTATATGCCCAGTCCCAATCATGTATTTTCGAATGAAAAAATTGCCTCAAAGTCAAGATGCACAGTGCGGAGTGCTAAGATTAGGTCTGCAGGGGGTTGGGGATTTAGCTCAGTGGTAGAGCGCTTGCCTAGGAAGCGCAAGGCCCTGGGTTCGGTCCCCAGCTTCGAAAAAAAGAACCAAAAAAAAAAAAAAAAAGATTAGGTCTGCAATATTAAATGATTTTTAAAATTATATTTTGGGTTTGCAAAAGAATGCAGGTGCTTATGTGAAAATCAGAGGATAACTTTTGGGTGTTGGTTTTCCTCCTGTGGGTTATGAGGATCGATCAAACACAGGTTGTCAGGCTTCTACAGTAAACCCTTTTACCCACTGAAGGATCTTACTTTCCCCAACTCTGCCTCTTTTGTTGTTTTGGAAGACCTGGCTGGCCTAAAAACGTAGCCTAGCCAGTAATTCATGTTGTTGTTATAAAAAGTGATCATATATTGAAAAATTTGAGCGTAGGGGTTTACCAAGCAAATTGTTAACTTTAATCTCCCCTTTTTATGTTAATGTGCCACGTGACTTATCACATTTGTGTTGGATATACATAGACACAATGTCATTGATGCAATTTCCATTTTGGGGGCACTCCACCAGACCCTTTTACTCTCCTTTCTAAATGATGCTGAAGTCTCTGGGCCTTTCTTCTTGGGCGAATTCTTGGCTGGTATTTCATGTGTCCTAATGAGATCTCAGGCGGTGAGCACCCAGTCTCTGCTTTCTTAGCACTGTGTTGAGGTAAACTCATGGAAGGCAGCGAATCAGCCAAATCTCTTACCTCATGGCATAGAGGGCAGGTTACTGTGATTAGAACTCCTCCCTGCCCTGGGTAAGACATCAAGAGTGCGGGAAATCTATCTGGAAAAGCTGTAATGTGTGATTCCATTTTCTCTGCATTTTATATCAAGGTGAATGTGGTTTGAATATGCTTGGCCCTTGGGAAGTGGAAGTGGCCCTGTTAGGAGGTGTGTGTGGCCTTGTAAGAGGAAGTGTATCAATACTGGGGTGAACTTTGAAGCTTCACCTAGTGGGGAAGAGTCAGTTTCTCCTGGCTGCAGTTGGATCAAGATGCAGAACTCTCAGTTCTTCTCTAGTACCATGTCTACCTGTATGCTGCTTTGCTTCCTGCCATGATGTTAATGGATTGAACATCCAAAAATGCAAGCCAACCTCAATTAAATATTGTTTCTTATACAAGTTGCCTTGGTCATGGTGTCTCTTCACAGCAGTGGAAACCCTAACTAAGAACTAAGTGGGCCTCATTTTAACAAGTAGTTTTTTTTTTTTTTCTTCTTTTTTCTTTTTTTCAGAGCTGGGGACCGAACCCAGGGCCTTGCCCTCGCTAGGCAAGCGCTCTACCACTGAGCTAAATCCCCAACCCCTTAACAAGTAGTTTTAACAACTACTATTGTTCCTACTCAAACCCGACTGTTTAAGATCTTTTAACTTTTTTTTCTTTTTTGTTTTTCCTATACTAGGAACTATTTTATTAGCCAGGAGATGGGAAACAGATAATGAAATAGAGAATAAAAGTGAAACAAAGGTAGTTTTCTATTTCTTTTTCTCCTCTGGAGTATGTGTATGCCCTGTGTGTTTCATTCTTTTTCCCTCCCTCCCTCCCTCCTTCCTTCCTTCCTTCCTTCCTTCCTTCCTTCCTTCCTTCCTTCCGTCCATTTTATGTCCTGATCACAGCCCCCTCCTCACCTCTCAGTGTCCCCTTTCATACTGTCCCCTTCCCCATCTCTCATCACCTCTGAGAAGGGGAGGTCTTCTATTGCTACCTTGGCACCTCAAGACTCTGCAGGACTAGCTATATTCTTTCCTACTGAGGCCAGGCGAGACAGCCTGGGTAGTGGCACAGGTCCACAGGCAGGCAACAGATTCAGGGTAAGCTGCATGAAGGCCAAGCTGCACATTTGCTATACATATATGTGGGGTGTCTAGGTCTAGCCTCCTTGGTTGGTGGTTCGGTCTCTGGGAGCCCCCAAAGGTCCAAGTTAGTTGACTCTGTTGATCTTGTGAATTCCCTGCCCACTCTGGGTTCCTCAGTTCTTCTTCCAGTTCTTCTACAAGCCCCAACTCCATAGCTAGGTCTGATGCTTGGCTATGAAGCTCTGCATCTGTTTCGGTCAGCTGCTAGGTGGAGCCTTTCAGGGGACAGTCTGCGAGCATATCATTAATAGTGTCTGTCGGGGATTAATAGTGTCAGGGATTGGTTCTTGCCCATGGGATGGGTTCCAAGTCTCTGTCTCTGCTCCATCTTTGTTCCTGTACTTCCTGTAGGCAGGACAAATTTTGGGTGAAAGGTTTTGTGGGTGGGTTGGTTTCTTTATCTCTCTACTGGGAGTCCTGCCTGGCCATAGGAGGTGGCCACTTCAGGCTCTGTATACTGCACTACTAGGAGTCTCAGCTGAGCCATCCTTAGAGACAGACTACATAGAGCCTCCCCCAGCCCCAGCCAATTTTCTTTCACTTTCCTGGCCCTCTATGAAAATTAGTCCCCCCCCCCCAAAGTGTTCAATACAGAAGCAACAAGTTGTTCTATGAAGTGTTCATCTGGGGAGTGATATGTGTAATAGTCTGTACCTAGATTTAGTTTGCTTTGGCTGAAAGCTCCCTGTCAGTGAATGCTGGTTTCCTCTTAGTGTTGTGTGTTTTTTTTGGGGGGGGGGGTTAGAGTAGGAGTTAGTGTATCCCAAGTAGGCCTCAAACTGGGTGATGATTTTAAACTTCTGATTTTCTTGGTTCTACCCACCCCTGTCTTGGGGTTATAGGTAGAGAGGCATGTGCTGCCATGTCCAAATGGTGTGACTACCACCTGAACTGTGTCTCTAGCCTAACTTTTTCTTAATTAGACCCAGAAGACAGATAGTCTGCAGTGGAGTACACTTACAGATTCTGAGTCTCAGATGCCAACCTGGGTGCTCCCGAGGTGCCTCTGGATACCTAGATGCGCCAGGGAGGGACTGGTTATCATTGCCCTCTCACAGAGACAAGAGGAAGGAAGAGGATTAGGAACCCCAAGAGGAAAGGAGACCTGTCTTACCTTAACGTGATTATTTTTTTCTGTACCACTTCTATCCTCTCTCTTACTAGTGTTGAATTGGGGTCCTTGATTTTTGTGGGTTGCTTTGTGGAAGTAGGTAGAATTAGTGTCAAGTAGCAACATTATTTCTTGCAAAGTCATGGCTCTTAGTCAAGTGATTTTTTTTTTTTTTTGTTTTCTGCTTTTAACTATTGTCATTTAAAATGATATAGGGTTTATTTTAGCCTCTATTCATGCTGGAAGTTACTGTGAAGGCATCAGTTTAAATCCAAGCACCCCCTCCAGCTGACTTGATTAAATTGTCTATACGATCTAAAATAGAGCACTGGCTGAGGTCTCTGGTGACCTTTTTTTAGGAAGCCAATAATCTCCTTGACCTGTATGCATATTTAGGAGCTTCATTGTCTTCAAAGGCATCTATGAGGGTTTAGAACTGGCTTTTTCTATATCCTCTGGTTTGTATTGGATATGGACATCTCATTTTAGATACTGTCTGCTGTGACTAACTGGGATCTTCTGGCTTTGGGTTACTGTTCACTTATTCCTTTGAAGGCCTGGAGTCTTCATAAGTCTGACATTAATTTTGTATTAACTTCCTGTGTTCATTTTACTTCCTTCTCCGTCCTGTATAGTTGGAGTTCATGATCAGATGTAAGGCAGGAAAGTGCCTAGAAATCGGGGCTAGGAGGATAAACTGGTCAGGGTTCAGTTCATAACACCACCCACATTGGGATTCACAGTCATTTATGGTTCTAGTTCCAGAAGATCTGATGCCCCCTTTGGGCCTTTGAAGACAGCAGGCACACATGTGATACACATACCTAGATGCAGACATAAACGTTCATATTACATAAAGTAAGTATTTTTTAAGAGCCTAGAAATCAACCCATATAACATGGGTGTAGTGGAACATGCCTTTAATCTCAACACTTGTGGGGCAGAGACAAGTGGATCTCTGAGTTTGAGGCTAGCCTTGTCTACATAGTGAGTTTCAGAATAGTCAGAGCTACATAGTGAGACCTTGTTTGTGTCAACTCTGCCTTCCACAAACAATAGCTTCATAACAAGAGCTTGATAATAGTATTGGCATGCATATGGACTCCAGCAGAGTGCATGGGTGCTTAACTTGCTGTTTTTATATGTGTGGTGGGTTTTTGTTGTTGTTAGGTTTTTTTTGTTTTTTTAAGTGTAAATAGCTATAGGTATTCACAGACCTGCCACCACATCTGCTTTTTTTCTGTTGTTCCATGTGTCTGTTCATCTGAACCTAACATCATCTGAAAACATTTTTTTTTTTTTTTTTTCGGAGCTGGGGACCGAACCCAGGGCCTTGCGCTTCCTAGGCAAGCGCTCTACCACTGAGCTAAATCCCCAACCCGCTGAAAACATTTTTTTAAAGATTTATTTTTATTTATACGAGTACACTGTAGCTGTCTTCAGACACACCAGAAGAAGACATTAGAACCCATTACACTTGGTTGTGAGCCACCATGTGGTTGCTGGGAATTGAACTCAGGACCTCTGGAAGAGCAGTCAGTGCTCTAACCGCTGAGCCATCTCTCCATCCCTGAAAAAAAATTTTTAATGAACTTTTTATTAGCCGGGAATGAAGCTTGCATTGCCCTTAATTCCAGCACTTAGGGGAGGGGTGGGTGGATCTCTGGATTCAAGGACAGCCTGGTCTGCAGAGTGAGTTCCAAAATAGCAAGGGCTGCACAGAGAAACCCTGTTTCAAAAAAAACCAAATATTTTCCTTTTCCTTTTCTTCAGAAAGTCTAGAAATGTGTGGAACAGAGCCTCCAAACTGGCCCTGGAGTTTTATTCCTCTGTGACTGGGCTTACCTGTTTTCTTGTCCATGGTTGCTTTCCCACTGTGTTAACAACAGAAGAATGAATTACTTTGAGAGATTATTTAGGGTTCTGTACAGGGAAAGTTACCCAGCAGTCTTCACTGTGTCCATACCAGTGCTTGGTCTGGTTTGATTTTCGTTATTTTCATGTATGTTGCTTAAACATTTTAAGTTCATGCATCTTTCTGCCCAGATTTAACAGTTATGATGTAACTTGTATGTAACAGTTGTTGTTTTTATTTGTACATTTGCTGCTTGTCCCTCTAAGTTGCTGGCATCCTTTACAGAGAAGAGGGAAACAGTTCAGCTTTCTCACACTCCCAGTGTAGCTGGCCTGCCTATTGCTTTTTGAGGGAAAAGCACTGGAACTCTAGTTGATGGGGCTGCAGCCAGACCCAGCCTGGCTTCTGGTCTTCTTCCTGGCTGCACGATCTTTGTTGGCCCATGTTCCCTACAGTTGGGAGACAGAACTTCAGTGTATCTCACATTCCCTTAGCGAGAAGGCTGGCTTATCGCCACCCTCACTCATCTGGTTCTAGTGAAGACACAGAGCCTGCAGTACTGCAGAGTCTGAGGTAATGGGGCCCAACTTGTCATGTGTTTGGGGTGGGGGGCAGGTTATATACAAGCTGAGCAATAAAGGATTAAGGCTTCTAAGAGCAGCCTTGGCACATAGCCGCTGGCCTGGCTCCAGGCAGTGCAGTCTGCTCCTGTCATGAGCGCTGTTCTCACCAGCTGCAAGAGCCAGTCAGATGGAACAGTAATTCCATTTGTGCTTCCCCACTGACACATACTGCACAGCTAAACAGTGCTGTCGTCATGAGTGTGGAGTAGACACTGCTCTACGACCAGGAGAGGAATGGGCCTTCTCATTCTTGTTGTGTAACCAGTACTTCAGCAGAGATGTTCTAGGACAGGGTAAGATGCTGCAACTTGATTTTTAATGAGAAATTATATGTTTAGTTTTTTCTTTTCTTTTTGATATTATAATATGATGACATCATTTCTCCTTTGCCTTTCTCCTTCTAGTCCCTCCTGTGTACCTCTCCTTGCTTTCACAATAATGGCCTTTAAAAAAATTGATTGTTTAGATGCATATATTTAATACACATATATTTATATTTATTCTACTCAATGTATGTAAATTTACTCTTATGTTTTCAGGGTTGACCATTTGAGTATTGGATAACCAGTTGGTGTCCTTTTCCCTGGAGAAGATTATTTTTAACACTCCGAGCATTTCTTAGTTGCCTGTAGTTCTTTGTTTAGGATTGAACTACATGACTACTCCTCCATCCCCGTTAGCATGTCTTTTGTTCTTGTTCAGCTCATGTTTAGGCTGTCATGTTGGTGAGACTTTACAGGTATAGCTTCTGACGTTATCAGGAGACAGTCTTAACAGCCAGCTCCCTGGTCCTCTAGCTCTTAGAATCTTTTTGCTACCTCTTCCACACTGTCCCATGAGCTTTAAGTGCAAGAGTGTTTTGTAGATAGATCCAATTGGGAGTGGCATTTCAGTTGGTTGTTACTATCTGTGTTGCAAAGAGAAGTTTCCTTGATGAGAAGTGAGGACTGCACTCATCTGTAGAGATTTAAAAAAAGGTTTAGAATATAGTTAGGGATTGGGCTGTTTTAGTCAGCTTCTCTTCCCAAATCTATAACTTCACCTAGCCCTGGGTTCTTGGCTAGTTTTCTAATACCAAGCATAATTTTCCTCCTGAATACAATTATAGAGCTATCTATTACTACCAAGATTTGTGTGCTGTGCCTGCCAGTCATTGATGCTTTCACAGAGTTGTAGCTAGATAGGATTGTTGATTGCTTCCCTTCTTTGGAAGCTTGCATGGTGCCTTATGGTACCATGAAAAGCTAGTTCTGAGTAAGGAGGCATTCAAGTTAGTTCCAGTTCAGGGGCCTCTGGGCCCTGTATCTGCAGTGCTTGATGTCTTCAGAAATAGGAACTTACCTTCCACCTCTCTAGAGCAGCCCAAGGCATAGCAATAACATGCATACATGTTTGAGAGCCTCTTAAACAACACTGGTGAACAACTCAGAAGAGTTGCATGGTGTTGGGTTTTCTGTTAGATGGTCTTAGTCTGTAGGAGGGACCACTGCCATCCCAAATGAGAAACTTTGATTCAAGCTATGTATGTATAGTTATAAAAACTGAATGAGTTAATGCTGTGATTGATTCCTTATGGCTTTTTCAGATATTCTTACTGTTGTCATATTCTGTATTTTTCTCCTCCCTCAGTCATTCATTCATTCATTCATTCAGTCAGTCAGTCTGTCTCTCTCTCTCTCTCTCTCTCTCTCTCTCTCTCTCTCTCACACACACACACACACACACACACACACCCAGATCAGATCACTCATACCTTGTTACTCACCACTCTGTTTCCTCAACCCCTTACCCTGGCAATGGTCCTTTTCCTCCTGGTTTTTGGAGTTACTCCAGTGTATGTACTCACATCTGAAGATTAGGAGTTAGGAGCCTCCAGTGAGACAGAAGATGTTTGTCTTTCTGGATCTGGGTTATTACCTTATTCAGTATGATCTTTTGTAGTTCCATTCATTTACCTATAAAGTCTTTGTTTCATTTTTCTGACTGTATTTTGCCAATTATCCTGGGTCCCCCCCACCCCCCTTTATTCCTGGGAATACTGGGTCACTTCCTCAAATGCTTTATTTTCAAGTATTTGCACTTGTAAAAAGGTGTTATTCTCTGTCTGTTTTCCATGTCTTAAGGATATATGTAAATTTGAATGTATTTTCCCCTATGGGCCTGGAGCTAGCCATATTGGTCAGAAGGAAACAAGTTTGACCTGTGTTCGTTGTCTCTTCTTACATCCCAAGCTTCAACTGGGAATTGTGCTTCAGATTTTGCCTGTAATGATATCCAAGTCTCCTTGTAAACAGATGGCCAATTACCACAAAGTGGCTCGGTTCTGACTTATTGGGAGTGAAAATATTTGGAGAGAGCACTACTAGAATCGTGCTGGAGCCCTAGCTCCTGAACCGTGTGATGTTTGGATACATCTACACTGAGTGCAGGTCTGTTGAGGGTGAAATATTCTGCTGCCAGCCAAGGCAGAGACTCGTGCTTATTGCTCCTGTGCTTGATGAGGCTGCTCTGGATCAGAGCGTACCAAGTATGTACTACTCTACATGACCCCCCCCCCCGTCTGTCTGTCTGTCTGTCTGTCTATCTGAGTGCTCTGTCTGCATGTAAGCCTACATGACAGAAGAGGTCATTGGATCTCATTACAGATGGTTGTGAGCCACCATGTGGTTGCTGGGAATTGAACTGAGAACCTCTGGAAGAGGTTGGTGCTCTTCCTGCTGAGCCATCTCTCCAACCCCTCCACATGACCTCTAGTTAGCCTTTGTGTTGTCATGGGTATCATGGTGAAGATGATGATGCCACTGTCTGACTTAGGAGGTTGTTGTGAGAATTAATCAAGCCAATATAGGTCAAGTCTATAATGCGGAGCATAAAGTATCATCAGCCCTGGAAGTGGAGAGTTTTTCTAGGCTCTAGGGCCGATTAACCAGCTAACCAATACTCAGAACTGTTCCTTATCTTTCTGGCATTTTGCTGTTTATATGTTATAATATCAAGAAATACGTACGTTTGAAGCGACAAGGCAGAATTGAGGAGTCACTGGGCTTCAGGAGACTAAGGCTGGAATCTGATCTGGAACCAAATGTGGCTGATCTCAACCTACTAAACTTCTTGGCAATGGTGATGAGGTGCAACAGTTGTATCCATTGGGATACACATATCAACTGTGTCTAAAATAGTCTTATCACAATTATAAGAGGCAAGGCAGTATAAAAGATGTCCTTGAGAGGACTGCATACTCAATCAGGAGTTGGTGAACTTTGGGAAATATGTATGTACATGTGCAAGAATGTTTATTATAATAATGTATATTCCCACTAACTCAGGCTTAGTACTTGGTACTCAGGCATGAGGATTAGAATTCAGATCCTCAGAAACTGAATGTCAGATGGGCACATTGGCCACAGGGGCAAGTTGGCTAGTGAGACTTTGCAAACCAGGTAACTCTAGGCTTGATTGGGAGATTTTTTTTCATCTCAAAGAATTAAGGTGGATGCATAAGTGATGGTAATTTTCAAGTTACCCAAGGGTCTCTACAAAGCAGGCACACTTGCCTACATACATTGCAACATATATACTGAGCACAAACACTCCTGTGTGTGAAATGGCAAAGTTCTTCTTTTCATATGGACTCGGGCCAAAGGAAGCACTCACTAGTTTTGTGAAACTACTAATGCCCCAAAAGCTCTGTTGCTGTTGGAAAAATAATTTCTTTGAAAGGAGAACTACTTTATCTGTATGTTATTATAGTTACTTCTTATTGACCATCTGTCTCAAGAACTATACAATAGGTATAACCTCAGATTGAGAACCATTGTGGGCACCACCTACTCCCCTCTTTATGTTTACTTTTTTGTGATATTTGCTTTTTATTACAGTAACAACAAGGTGTTAAGCTTTAGAAATTATAGCACCATTGAAAGGAATATACTAGAGTCTAATAAAAGACCAATTGCTTTGTGCTAATAGTGCTTGCAGTGACCTTCTCACTTACATGATGTCCTCGGGACACCTTGGTGTTAGTGCCACACTGTTCACCCTTGTTTTATCTTTCCCCCTATTCCTCTAAACTCAAGAAAGGTTATTGCAGGATTGCTTCTTGAACAGATTCAGACTCAGGATATTCACTTAGGTCATGAGCATTTAAGGTTGAAACCAAAATGTGGAGTTCTCTACCAGCCCCTTGACCATTTTCTAGTCCTTTTTTTTTTTAAGATTTATTTATTTTATATATGTAGGTACACTGATGTTGTTGGTGTCTTCAGACCACCCAAAGAGGGCATCGGATCCCATTACAGATGGTTGTGAGCCACCATGTGGTTGCTGGGAATTGAACTCAGGACCTCTGGAAGATCAGTCTGTGCTCTTAACCACTGAGCTATCTCTCCAGCCCCATTTTTTAGTTCTTATCTCAGTAAATAGGGGGCCTTATGCCCTTTGCTAACAGGTCAGAAATAAAAGTGGAAAGGAGGCAACTTTTTGAGCCCCTAAGTTGGCTTAAACAGTTGCCTTAATTGTCAGATTCTTAGCTACCATTCTGTTTGTTCCTCATAAATGTTGCTGTCTCTCTTGCCTGGATCAGTGCCTCGGTTGTCACTGTACTGACAAGACTTGTCTCTGCTTACCTCACCGTAAGTGCACATGTGTATACCTTGTCTTCGGTACAGTATCTTCTCTCCCTGTTCATGGCTAGAGCAGCAGCCCGGGCTTTTTTATGGTATCGCCTAAAGTGTTGCTTAACCAACTCGGAATGTCTTGTCAGTTGCAAAATTCATGTAGCTCCGGTGAGACACACTAGCTAAGTGAGTCTCTGACTCTGCGTGTGTGCTTTTAGCAGAGATAGCCAGTAAGCTGTCTGATGGCAACAAGGATGTCTATCAGTGGTCATATTGTGGAATATAGGTAGTTGAGGCCTAGTGAGGATGACATTAAAGGGAGAGTTCACCAAGGGACTAAATAGGTTACCCTCTATGCTGTAAGGGGAATCACTAGGCCCTTCCTATTGATTGTTTTTGTTTTGTTTCTGTTTGAGAGTGGGGGTCACTGCAGTGGGGGGGGGTGGATTCTTAATTCCCAGAGCATTTCATTTCCCCTGGTTGTATATAGTAATGATATTAACCATATTATCGGTGAGGATGAGACTCCTGGGCTATTAGCCTGTCTCTTTGTTGCCTGCCTGTCCACCACTTGCTCACTGGGCACATGTTCAGCGTCCAGCATCAGGAGTGGGAGGGTATGTGTGCACGTTAATATATTGAGACACTCACATGTTCAGCGTACAGCATCAGGAGTGGGAGGGTATGTGTGCATGTTAATATATTGAGACACTCACATGTTCAGCGTACAGCATCAGGAGTGGGAGGGTATGTGTGCACGTTAATATATTGAGACACTCACATGTTCAGCGTACAGCATCAGGAGTGGGAGGGTATGTGTGCACGTTAGTATATTGAGACCGTTGACTGTTCCATGTTGGCACTGAACTCGTGATCTTGTCTCAGCCTCTCAAGTTTTGGCATTATAGGCATATCGTAAGCTTTCTAGGAAAACCTGATTGTAACAACCAAACTGGAGGTTTGTCCTTCAGCTTTATTGGAGACACTGTCTGTGTGTCTGTCTCTCTGTCGCTGTCTCTGTGTCTATCTTTCCCCCCTCCCTCTCCCTCTCCTTCTCCCTCTCCCTTTCTCTAGTTTAAAGGGAAGAAACTAGCATAATGCATGATACTAGCTAAACTAAATCAGTATTTTACCACCATGTTTACCCTCCAATAAAGTCGTTCTGAACTCACCATCACACAACCAACATCCTCTAGAGATCTGTAAGGGAAAGAACCATGCAAGTTTATGAAACATAGCTTTATTCTAACTTCTCCCTTGTGAACTCTGTAGTTTCCAGTGGATTCGCTTGTTCCTGATCCGCTCTTACTTAGTGCTCTGCCCTGGTTGTTGATAGGTAATACCGTTTTCTGTGCTAGATGGTTAGTGGGATTGTATATAGTGGGCATGCACTCTATCTACCATTGAGGTATATCCACCCAGTACCCTTCTTATTTTATTTTGAGATATAATCTGACTGAGTTGTTCATATAGGTCTTAAACTTAGCAAAACCACCTTTCTCAGCCTCCAAAATCCCTGGGATTACTGGCCCTCATCACTAAGCCCAGATAGGTGGCCACTCTTAGAAGAAGGCTCTTAGCTGGAGAGTGGGATATGACCAGTTAATGCCGATGGAGCCCAGTCTTTGGACTCTGCAGCCAGGGTTACTCATTTCCAGTTTGCTTTATGTGCTATCTGGTCTTTGATGGGACTTTTTTCTTTCTGTGTAGAGTGCCTGGTGAAGAATGTGATGGGATCACTAGCATGTCTACGGAGAGCGGCCCTGGGACAAGATTGAGAAATCTGCCAGTAATGGGGGATGGACTAGAAACCTCCCAAATGTCTACAACGCAGGCCCAGGCCCAACCCCAGTCAGCAAATGCAGCCAGCACCAATCCTCCACCCCCAGAGACCTCCAACCCTAACAAGCCCAAGAGGCAGACCAACCAACTGCAATATCTGCTCAGAGTGGTGCTCAAGACACTATGGAAACACCAGTTTGCGTGGCCTTTCCAGCAGCCTGTGGATGCCGTCAAGCTGAACCTCCCTGTGAGTAGCTATCTGGACAGGGTCTCTGGTTTCCAGCGCCCCCAGTCTCCTGAGGAAGGAAGATTCTGCAGAAGGGTGCACTTGGGTTTGGAGTCATTGAACTCTGAACAAGAGTGTCCACAGTGGTCTTTCAGTGTATTGTAGACTTGAAAATAATCAAAATAGGAAAGAAAGAGAGGAAGCTAACTGACTTAGACATAAACTGATTTCTTAGTTAATTGGAACCCCAGGTAAAGTTGTTTAGAGAAAGTTTAAAACAGGGTAAGCTAATGTCAGAACCTCAAGTAGTACTTCAAACCACACAGGCTCTGGGGTTCCCAGGGGACCACTACTGTCCCATGGGCATCTCTCTTTCTTGGGGAATGTCCCGTTTGTACATATCCCTAGCAGGCAACTCAGTAATCTGAACTACCTCATTGACCCTCAGTGAATGGTTAGGACAAGTGATTTCATAGTTTCCTTCAAAAGCCAAGGCATAGTTTCTGAGTTATTGTCTGGTATGTGTTAAGCTCCATGCTCCCCCTGGCGAATGTGTTATCTGGTGGTAGTCTATGGTCTGTGAGGGCTAGAACTCTTTCATGTGGAGTTGGTGGCTTAGTTTCTGATAGGTGTTCAAGTTCTTCAAAATGTGATAACCTACTCTGACCTATCTTGAAAAATCACAGTTCTGATAACTGTGTTGTCCACTAAATATATGTCTTTTGGCCTTAGGAGAAGAGACAAGACATCTGGGTTATAAACTTACTAGAAGGGATGTTGTGAGGGTAGTGCTCACCATTGACTAAGATAAGCAATACAAGCAGCTGACAGTAGGACCTGCAGGTCACTTGGGGGGCTGCTTGAGGAGATAAATGGCAATCGTTTATAACAGGTTTTCACCAGGTGACTGTTCTTTTGCTGTGAAGAGACACCATGGCCAAGGCAGCTTATAAAATAAAGTATTTAATTGGGGGACTTGCTTACAGTTTCAGAGTATTGGGTTAGTCCATGGACATCATAGATGGGAGTATGTTGGCGAGCAGGTGTGGTGTTGGAACAGTAGCTACGAGATTATACCCTGATGAGCAGAGAGAGTAAAATTCCCCAGGCCTGGTGTATGCTCTAAACAGTCCACTAACTAGGGGCCAACCGTTTCAGTATATAAACGCATGGCAGCTGACCTCACTAGACCTCACAGCAACACACTTAGGTCAAATAGAGTATAAGGAGCTGGAAGTGTGGGAGGCAGCTTTCCAAACTTTTATGAGAAGAGGGGCAAGGTGAGCGCTTATTGGAGAGGCTAAACAATCACCAGCAAACAGTAGTCTCCAGATTTCTACATCACAGAACATAAAATGAAAATAATGAGAGTCCTACACTATGATCCTACTGACTTTAGAAGGGTGTTGTCGACATAGAAGTCAAAACCAGATTTGTGATAGTGTGAATGAAATAATGATATGAAACTGCTATTTGAAGAAACATGGCTTTGAGGGAAAAGTATGTCCAGGCTAGAATAGAATATGAATTTTTTATAGAAAGATTCAATAGGGGCAGAGTCACAGGCCTTTGCAGGGACAAAGACCAACCAATACAGGAGATTCCTAGGGGACTCGGGTGAGGTCACAGGAACATACTGGGATTTCTAAGGAACTCAAGTGAGGTTATGGGAATATCTTGGCCAGTAAGTATATTGTAGGTAATACCTATCTATTAAAATCTGTCAAGTGCAGAGACTGGAATTCCTGAAGATGAACCTGAATTTCCCTCTTTTGTATGATGTGAATTTTACCCCTCTTCTAAATTTTGTTTTCACATTTAGCAGCCTTTTTAAAAATAAAGGGACAGAGTCCTAGGCTGGCCTTGAACCTGTTTCATAGCCAGGTCTGGTCCTTTGACTGTATATCCTCCTAACTTTTGAATTGCAGGTGTGTACCTCCACTGATGTCTTCAAAGAAAGGTTGCTGGACATGGGTGATCTCAAGGCCCTTAATCTGCATAGACCTAGGGGCTAATCATCCGGTGGCATAAGAGCTCATACTTTTCAGGAACTATTAGAAAGCCACCTTCCAGGTCCCCCTTTTGTATTTTCTAGAGGCCTTATGTCTTCTTCACATGCAGTTTGACCTCTTGTCCTACCTTAAACCCATTGCCTCAGCTCTTATTTTCTTTCCCCCAACATTCTTTTATCTCACTGCTCTCAGCTTGCCCTTTAATGTTTTCCTTCTGTCTTTGAGCCACTTGAAATACTAGCCAATACAAGTCAAAACACTGTTCTCAGAGTTTTCTCCACAGAATAAAAATGTTTAGATTTCTATAGGTGTTTGTTTGTTTGTTTTTACTTCTCTTAAGAAGGGAGGAAACAGTATGAAACAAGTAGAAGGTCTGATTTTCTGTCTTTCGGCCTGGTTGTACAGATGCAGCCTTTACCAGAGCAAGACCACCTGTATGTGGCTTCTCTTGCATAGACAATGGTGGCCCTTTCTTTCTGGGTGTCAACACATCTCAAAACCTTATTGCTCACTTTAATTTTGGAACAGTATCTTGGTGCTTTCCTCCGTCCCTCTATCCCTAACTGTTTTTTAAAATACTGTGTACCTTCCCTGATACTTACAAGGAAGGGATGTTTAACATCCCCCAGAGAGAAGGAAGGGGAGCTTATAAGGCCCCACCCTACCTGAGGAGATAGTGATAATTGGCCGCTGAGAGGAAGGAGAGTCAGATTTCTTTGGGGATATGTCTACTGGGAGGTTGCCGATGCACTAACAGCCCCACCCACCCATGCACATACAGGCATCAGTGATTCGATGACTCAGTGGAATGTTTAACAGGAAGACAAGGAGGGGTTGGGGATTTAGCTCAGTGGTAGAGCGCTTGCTAGGCAAGCGCAAGGCCCTGGGTTCAGTCCCCAGCTCCAAAAAAAAAAAAAAAAAAAAAACCAGGAAGACAAGGAGCCCTAGATGAGGGGATTAGGGGATGAGGGTAGATATTGATCAAAATACATTGTGTACACACTAAATTATTGTTTTTTTTTATGTAAAAAGAAAGTATTTGATCTCAACCACCACCACCCCCCACCCCCACACACACCCGGTGAAGACAACCTGTTAGCTTATATATTTTCTCCGTCTAAATTGCAATCTAGTGTTTAGGAATCTGTCCTGTACCCACTTTATGTTCAGTTCTTCACTGACACCGTGTGAAAAATTTTGACTGTGGAGTTATTAAGCCATGAGAGGGCTCACGTGCTAACTGCTCCAGTAACACTGGCCTTTGCTTTCTCTGCTCCTCAGGATTACTATAAGATTATTAAAACACCCATGGATATGGGAACAATAAAGAAGCGCTTGGAAAACAACTATTACTGGAATGCTCAGGAATGTATCCAGGACTTCAACACTATGTTTACAAATTGTTACATCTATAACAAGGTGAGATGTTGGGGGCAGAGGTCCAGTTTCCTTGCTTGGGAAGGAGAGGAAGTAAAAATAGGGATACTTGTCAGGAGCCTTAAGGGCAGGGCTGCTGGGATAGTTGGGCTGTAAGTATGACAGCGAGAGACTCCAAGAAGTAGGATAACGGGACCTGTAGTTGTGCATAGGACTGGGTGTTTCTTTTATGGGGAGGAGGGCATTACCCTTGTTAGCCTGAAGCATCTGCCTGTAGTACCCTGGGGTTTTTATTTTAGTTCTTGAGCATGTCTAGTAGAGAACGTATGAGGTCAGATGACACCAGATGGTCCATTGGGATGGTGTACATTTTCAGGTAAAAGAGCCTGCACAACTTAGAGTTTTGCAGAAGTGTGCTCAGGCACAAACCTTGATGTGAGAGGGCACAGTGGGGCTAGCTGCAGACCCCAGCTGTTCTGTGGGTCACAGTCTCCTGGAACTGTGGACATGGCCATAAAATCCAGTGTCCCCCTGGTCTTACATATAGACCCATGGGTCACTTCCTAACCCCGTAGCCAAACCTTTC
Source organism: Rattus norvegicus (assembly GCF_021556685.1). Taxonomy (NCBI): domain Eukaryota; kingdom Metazoa; phylum Chordata; class Mammalia; order Rodentia; family Muridae; genus Rattus; species Rattus norvegicus. Next base: position 16,452,765 of record NC_141540.1, on the reverse strand, counting down.
GGCTCGGCTGTGCCATGAAGCCAGATCATTTGTTTACAGTTCAGACCACAGATGTGATTAAAACCAACCCTTTCAAATAGAACGACTCTGGAGGGAGACACTATACAGAACTCAGCTTTTGACCTCTGCTCGTGTAGTGGGTAAAATTGCCCAGAAGAGATGGGTAGGTGAGTTTCTTGAAGTTTACTGTGTTTTGTAAAGCCTTAGTTCTCACCACTTAGGTGGAAAGCAAAATGTACAGACTAGGCCCTCAGTTTAGAGCTGAACGGGGACAGCATGTTCTGGATGTGGTGACAGAGTGGGGATCCATAAGACAATGTGATAAGGGCTTTGTCCAAACCTCACCGAGTTGCCATTGGGGTACATTAGGGAGCACTGTTGGAACCCTAAAAAGTATTCATCACCCAAAACAAAAAAAAAAAGCTGTGTAATTTGAGTATTTCTAGTGAATTCATTTGAGTTGTATCTGAAAAAATCCCAAAGTAAAGGAGGGCCTCCCATTAGGAAATTGACTGAGCTGGTAGGTACATAAGGCACAAGGATGGTTTCTTGAAGCTTAAAACTGAAGGGAGATTCAGGTGGATAGGTCTTGTTAGGAATACCACGTGGCATAACCATTATGGCCCCTGGAGTCCAGTATTGTTAGGATTACCTTACCTAGTAGCATAATGATTGTGGCCCCTGGAGTCCATGTCATGGAAGGAGCCTGGGTGCAATGCTCCATGTGTTGGGGCATGCGGGTGGCCTTGGTGTCCTATCCACAAAGATGGGAAGAAGGGGCCTTCCAGCTCTACCCCACCTGTTTCCTCATCCAGCCTGGAGATGACATCGTCTTAATGGCAGAAGCTCTGGAGAAGCTCTTCTTGCAGAAAATCAATGAACTGCCTACAGAAGAAACCGAGATCATGATAGTCCAGGCAAAGGGACGAGGACGAGGGAGGAAAGAAACAGGTAGTTGTGTTTCTCCCTCATGTTTGCCTGTTTGCCAAGTTTAGCAGAGTGGTAGGGATTACAGGGGTATGTGGTGACAGCAAATGTTTCATTGCTGTTGTTTGAACATGGTGGGATTAGTTTCAGTATTATCTATGCTCCCAGGGCGTCCCATGGATCTGAAGTCTCCCCTTGGCAAAAATCACTGGGCCTGAGTGGTTGTGGTTGATAAACTTAGGTGTAAAAGAAAGCATGGCTTTCCCAAGCACTTTGGTGGTTGCATTCTTCCCCTTTGGTACTGTCAGTGTTTCTTGCTTTTCTCTCAATTTTATTATTTATTACTTGTTTTGTGGTCTAAAGCTTAAATCCAGCACCACTCAATGGTTAGGCAGGTATCAATCACACCATTCAGCTTCACACCCCCCGGCCCTGCTTTTCCATTTTCGAATAAAGAAATTATTCAGACAGAAGCTGTTGTAACTAGTGTCCCAATCAGGTTTATTATCTGAATTCCCTTAATGCACTGTGCCAGTCCAGTCATGCTTGCCTCTGCTCACATATCTGAAGCCAATTACTCCTTCCTGCCTCCCAGTTCCCACCTACACCACTACTAACAAAATTCAAGCAGCCGTCTGGCAAAGTTGCTATAAACGGGTACTAAGTCCTGCACTTGATGATTCTGAGCTACAAAAGTGACAGCTTCAGGTGGCTTCTGGTTCTTAGTTGTTTGCTTCTTTAAAGAGATGCTTTTCTTTCTTTCTTTCTTTCTTTTTTTTTTGGAGCTGGGGACCGAACCCAGGGCCTTGCGCTTGCTAGGCAAGCGCTCTACCACTGAGCTAAATCCCCAACCCCTGAAGAGATGCTTTTATCATGGCCTCCCACCTTGCTCTAAAGTGGCAAAGACATGGAACGACCGAATCCAGAGCAGCTCTTGGAATTACCAAAGAAAGCCAGTCATTCACATGTTATGTTCCCATTCTTTCTCCTCCCTCTCCCTTCCATTCTCCTGGCTGCCTCCCTCTTTTCCTCTCCCTCTCCTTCCCTCTGCTGACTCAGACTCAAAATCTTCATGCTCTTGAGTATTGGTATTGCAGATACTCCCAACTACTCAGAACTTGTAGCAGGCACACATATTAAACCACATCCCTTATCTGTACACGCAGAGCCTACTCCTCACTTCCTAGGACTAACGGTTTTGATTATTTGACTGTGGGGCAGGCATGGGCATCTTCTCTATCAGCCCTGGAAGGTGCCAGGCTTGGAGACTAGAAAGAAAATTGGGAAATTCAGTAGAATCTCCCCCTTCCTCATATGGTTCCTGGGCAGTGCTCTAGGACAGCCTACAGACATAGAATGCTTTTTCTTCCTTTCTCTCCCCCTTCTCCACTTCCTCCCTTCCTTTCTGAGGTAGGGTTTTTTTTAATTGCTACAGTCCAGGCTGGCCCTAAAACTTTAATCCCTTATATCTTGGCCTCCTCACTGCTGAGATTGCAGGCTTTAAAGACTTGCTTTTATAGTGTATTGGGTCTGTTTTCTTTCCATGTCATTCCGTCTGCATAAGAGGAATTTGGCAGTACAGGATATGTCCCTGGTCCACCTATTCACATTTGAGCTGTAGTTATAATTCTTTGTTTTTTCTTTCTTTTTTTTTTCCCCCCCAGAGCTGGGGACCGAACCCAGGGCCTTGCGCTTGCTAGGCAAGCGCTCTACCACTGAGCTAAATCCCCAACCCCTAATTCTTTGTTTTTAATTCTGAAGTGCTGCGCCATGTGACTATTTTGTGTTGGAAGGTATAGCTCGAGGGTAGTCACAAATGGCCACAATTATCCACTGGTTTCCAGTGGCTCTGAGAGTTGAGATCATCCTAGTTTTCAGACACCTTGCAAGGTTGGCTGCTGCCAGGTCCTGCCAAAAGCACTCTGAAGGAAATGAAGGCAGCTGTTTGGACTCCCCAAGGAGCATATTTCTGATTTCCTGGTGCAGCCCTGGTGCTACCATAGCATATAGGTTTCCTACTTTTTAGCCTGGGCTTCCCTTCTGACAGCCTGACTCTGAGTGAGGAGTTGCCACCAGGATACCTCAGGAAATGCAGCACGGTGCCACTTCCCTCTCAACCCTGCGGGCACAGGGATAAGTTTGCCGCACTGTGATATCTGAAATATGTATGGGTGTTTTGTGAGGGTCAGCCAGTGTGTGCTAGCATGTATTTTAAATTTCCTATCCTTTTTATGATTGATAGGGACAGCAAAGCCTGGTGTATCCACGGTACCAAACACAACTCAAGCATCAACTTCTCCGCAGACCCAGATGCCTCAGCAGAACCCTCCTCCACCTGTGCAGGCCACAACTCACCCCTTTCCTGCTGTCACCCCAGACCTCATTGCCCAGCCTCCTGTCATGACAATGGTGCCCCCCCAGCCACTTCAGACTCCTTCACCGGTACCCCCTCAGCCACCACCCCCACCTGCTCCAGTTCCACAGCCTGTGCAGAGTCACCCTCCCATCATTGCGACCACCCCACAGCCTGTGAAGGTGAGCATCCTGGGCACTGGTGGACTGCTGCCACCAGAGACGGGCTGGCAGGCTTCTCTTAGTTGATTCTTCTATGGGCTCTGTGGTCAAGGCCCTGATTGATATTAAGCAGGAAACCTCTTCAGGAGGTTCTGTGGCCTCTAGGGAGCAAATACTCTATTCAGTTTTGTGCTTTTCTCCTGTTGCTGGTTGGTTCTATTCCAGCTGTGGAAAACAGTGGTATGACAGGGTCTCCATGCAGTTATACCTTTGGGCCTGTCCTGAGTATTGGGATCCTAGTCAGGGCTTGGTTTCAGAGGTGATCCTGAAGAGCAACTGTACCAGCCAGAGCCTCTGATTGAGACCTTTGTGCCTGTGCTCATGGCAGACAAAGAAAGGGGTGAAGAGGAAAGCAGATACCACCACCCCCACCACCATCGACCCCATTCATGAGCCGCCCTCACTGGCCCCGGAGCCCAAGACCGCCAAGCTGGGTCCTCGGCGGGAGAGCAGCAGACCTGTGAAGCCCCCAAAGAAGGATGTACCAGACTCCCAGCAGCACCCAGGGCCAGAGAAGAGCAGCAAGATCTCTGAGCAGCTGAAGTGCTGCAGTGGCATCCTCAAGGAGATGTTTGCTAAGAAACATGCTGCCTATGCCTGGCCTTTCTACAAGCCCGTGGATGTGGAGGCACTGGGTCTGCACGACTACTGTGACATCATTAAACACCCCATGGACATGAGCACAATCAAGGTTAGCTACCTGGGATGGTAGTCAAAGATGGGACTTCTCCTAGACTAATCCATAAAGTTCTGGGTGCCCCCTGCAGTTTCATTGTTGAAATGATCACTAACCTAGTGTACTTGGTTTCGGGTGATAACTGCCTCGTTCCTTGGTGTAAGGAGATAGAAGGTGCATACTCTGAGGCTTTCTCAGTGGTTCCCCCTTGCACCTGGCAGGTGGCCTAGGAGACTCTGGTTACTCTGGGTTCAGTGTGATGGGAAAGAAAGGCTTTGCTGTTTGATCTGTAGAAGACACAGCACTACCAGCATCATCACCAAAGTATTTTATTTAAGGACTCTTCTAATTTTTCTCCTTCTGGAAGTAGAATAGCATTGCTTAGTCAGGAGACAATGCTGTGTCCAACTTATATTCTTTTCTGTACCCTCAGTACGTGAAAGATCAGAACTGGACCCCACTCTATTTCCTCATCAGTTCTGGCATAATCTCCTCTGGGGCTCTATGTGCTCAGTTTCCCTTTAGACATTGTACTGACCTCAGTAGGTAAGCTTGGCACTAACAGATCATTTCCTAGCCCCAAAACTTGAACTGTCTCATGCTGAGAACTGGAGTGATCCTGTTGTTCCTCTTTGTCCCCATAATCCGTAGTCTAGCCCCGGATTAAAATGAGAGCCTCTTAAGAGGCCATCGTGTTTCCACGAGTAGCCATCACTGTGTACACACACACACACACACACACACACACACACACACACACACACACACACACACACACACACACACACCATTAAAACGCACAAATATCTAACTAGGACTTACTTATTTTATATTTGCAGTCTAAACTAGAGTCCCGGGAGTACAGAGATGCCCAGGAGTTTGGTGCTGATGTCCGATTGATGTTTTCCAACTGCTACAAGTACAATCCCCCTGACCATGAAGTGGTAGCCATGGCTCGAAAACTCCAGGTAAGAATCAAATTAACCAGGCCAGAATCAAACTAGTAGAGATTCCTCTACCCAGCTCCTCTGAGCATCATACGCAACTCACCTAATACATTAATACATACATTTTAAGTTAGGATCACCAACTTAAACGTGGTTGGGTCTGTTTCTCTCTTCCTCTCTCCTACCCTAGTAACCTGGAGGAGGCTTTTTTTTTTTTTTTTTTTAAGATACTTTTTTTTTTTTTTTTTAAATGTATGTGAGTACACTGTCGCTGTCCTCAGACACACCAGAAGAGAGCATCAGATCCCATTACAGATGGCTGTGAGCCACCATGTGGTTGTCAGGAATTAAACTCAGGACCTCTGGAAGAGCAGTCAGTGCTCTTAACCACTGAGCCATCTCCATCCTATTGTCGTCGTCCTCCCCACCCCCACCCCCCTTATTACATAAGGTTTATTAATATGTTTAAAATTGGAGAATAAAGGCAATATTTATTACCTTATTATGACCCGCCTTTTACTTACTCTAATTTTATTTTTATTTAGATAACTTTCTGTGTATGCCATGTGTGTGGGTGCCCATAGAGGCCAGAAAAGGAAGGGTATTTGGATGTCCTGGGTTTGGTTGGAATTAAAGTGAGTTGTCAGTTGCCTGACAGGGTGTGGGGAACGGATCTGAGACCTGTAAGGTGCACAGTGCTCTTAACCATTGAGCCTCCCTATAACGCCCAGATCTGCCTTAAAGGAAAGACCTCAATTCCTAGCCATTTATTAGTTTCATGGTTGCTACTGCTCTTGGGTCAGTGGTCTGCTGAGCAACCTACTATTAGGAAGCATGGGTATGTATATGAGTTGTGGGTCTCAAGGATGGCTTGACAGGATTGACTGTCCTTTGTTGTTAGTGTTGACCTGGCTCTTAAAATTCAAATACATGATCACACTTGCTATTGTCTTTGGTTGGTTGGTTTTGTCTTTTACACTTATGCATGGGTGGTCCGACTGAGATATCTGATGGCTGTGGAAGCTGGAAGAGGGTAGCAGACCCTCCAGACTGGCTTTGTCAGCTTTCAGCCTCATGAAAGGCGCTTAGGGACCAACCCAGGATCCCCTGCAAGAACATCCAGTATTAGCCCTCCAGCACCTAGAAGGTTGGGTTCGGTTTGGCTTTTTTGTTTTGTTTTTTTGTGGTTGGATTTTGGTGTTTGTTTAAATCTTCCTTAGGTTTCTGTTGTTGTTGTTGTTGTTGTTGTTGTTGTTGTTGTTGTTGTTGTTGTTGTTGTTTTCCCAACTTGTACTGGACTCTAGGACTCCCTCTCTCTCCAGTTTGTGTTACCTGTCCTTCAGCTTCATAAAAAAGGCAGCCCCTTCACCATTTATGTTTGCTTTGACTAGTTTTTGTGTGGAATTTGGGCTTTTAAATTTTGCTACAGTTTTTAAAATATATTCTATTTATTAATGTATTTGAGCTATATTCTTGTTATCTATCGCTGCCTAGTCCTGCCTCTGCATTTGGAGTGCTGGAATTAAAGAGGCTACACAAACTCAGCTGACTGCAATTCTTAGACAGGTCCACCAGGTGGCAGTGCGCCTTCAGTCTTGGATCTCAAGACCTTTCTTCTTGCTCAGTTTCCTGAAGATCCAGGGTAGTATTTGCCCGTTTAATAGCTGCCCATTTTTGCCCGTTTCAGAAACTATAAAGTTCAATTCAGTTACTTGCCAGCAAGGAAAAATACTATCTTGAAGGATTATTTATTTATTTATTTTTTGGTTCTTTTTTTCGGAGCTGGGGACCGAACCCAGGGCCTTGCGCTTCCTAGGTAAGCGCTCTACCACTGAGCTAAATCCCCAGCCCCTTGAAGGATTATTATTAAAGAAGGGAATGAAAAGCCACTGTTCCTAGCACAGCACTCCTCCCCCACCCCCGTCTGATTCCCCGTCCTCCTGATACCTTGCCACTACTCCCTCTTTACAGTCTGTCCTCCTTTGAGGGTTTGCTTTGGTTTTCCATTTTGGTGTCTTGTTTAGAAGTTTTCTTTTGTGTACCTTTCTCTTCTTGTGGACGAATCTGTCCAAGCCTGCCATTTTCATTGTTAGAATCACCAAGCCATCTGCCACTTAGCAACCTCCAGGGATGAGTTCTTCATGGGCATTGACTTCCTAACAAGCTTGGCTTAGATGAGATGCCTGTTCTCAAGGACAGTCCACTTGAGGCAGAGACTCTTTGTAGCATTATCTCTTGCCAGGCAGGTTTCTATTTTGGAAGGCAGTGTTTGTAGTATCTTTGGATTTTGTATTTTTTTTCTACAAATGTCCCCTGTCAAAATGCTATAAGTAGCTAGAAAGGGGGACACAAAGCTCTTACCGTCTTTACTCCTTTAAAAAGTGTAAAGGAGGCTGAAGAGGCGACTAAGTGTTTAAGAGTGTGTTCTAGGCATCATGAGGACTAGGATTTAGATCTCAGAACCGGCATAATAAGTCAGGCATCCTGCACATGCTTATAACCCCAATTTCCAGGGAGATGGAGAGAGTAGGATGGCTAGTCCTTGCTACCTTACTATCCAGCCAAGAAAAATGAGCTCTACATTCCAAAGAGACCTTTCTCAAAGAATCAGGTACATGGTAAAGGAGGACATCTGGTGCCCTGTTCAGGACTCTATGCACACAGGCATGCACACCTACTCTCTCCATAGGCAACACCCACACTGATCCATACATGCAAAAAAAAAACCCCAAAAAACCAAGTTTCAGAAAAGATTCATTCCTTTATTTGTTTGTTTATTATGTATACAATGTCCTCCCTGCATGTATGCCTGCCTGCGGGTCAGAAGAGAAGCCAGTTCTCTCAACCTCTTGAGCCATCTCTCCAACCCTAAACACAATTTAAGAAAAAAAATTATTGAGGTGAACTTAGGTTTCTTAATTGGCTGTGCTGCAAGAATAGAATTGACTTGGGAAAGTTAGAAAAGGGTCTACTTCCTTCTCACCTTCCTTTCCGAAGGTTTGTAGTAACTTCAGCTCTTGGGCTTACAGGACTTTAATTTGTTGAGGGGTGGCCACAAATTCCTTGTGGTTGTAATTGTTTACATAGAAAGAAACTAGAAAGAAATTGGATCCTATATTAGGTACCAGAGGCAGGCAGGCTTCGCTATGCGTGTGTGCCTTGTTCAAGCTTCATCCCAAGCTTATGGCACCACCTACTGAACTTTCCATTTTTGTACCCCAAAATCTTCAATGGGTTTTCAACCTTAGCTTCTGGAATGTTCATCTGAGATGGTTTATATAGACACTGGCCTCCTAGCATCTGAATTTGTACTGTAAAGACTTTTATGTTTTTTTCATATATCACATACACCCTGGGCCAGGTACCTGCTTAGTATTCTAATACACAAACCTAGTCATACATGCACACACATGGGACTGACCTAGACCCTCTGCATATATGTTCTGTGAACCAATATTGGATCCTCATTGGGACTCCTTTCGGTTATTCTGTTGTTGCCCTGTGTCATGGAGATCCTGTAGCTTTGGGTCAGCAGGATTGACCCTTATTTGCATGCACCATCAGGGTGAGTTCTCTAGCACTCTTCCAGCTAGGCCTCGCATTGCCTCTATCAGCAGGAGAGCTAGGGTCAGCTTTCATGATCTCCGGTGCTCACTTGCACCCAACAACTCCAGAGCCAGCTCCACTGTGCTGTCGAGGCTGCTCTCCCACGTGCTGCAGGCAGGGCAGGGCAGGGCAGGGCAGGGGATAGGGTAGGTGTGGTTGGGGGAGGAGTATTCTATTCTTAAATCAGGTCTTAAAAAGAAATCTTTCTGGGAAGCCAGCCTTATTCCTTACATGCCTGTTCTTTAATTTGTTGTTGGATTAGCTGTGGAGTCCCCACCATGGGGGAAGGAGGTGCAGGAGCCAGTTGGTTGGCTATGTGTGATTTGATTCCTAGGAACACAGGCAGGGATTACTGTTCTGTAACTCCATGTAACTGTCAGCTAGTCTGAGCAGCTCTTAAAGTGTGTTCCTCTGCCCAGAATCCCTGTGGCTTCTGCTCTGGTTTGTTACACCTCAGAAGGTATCCCCTCCCCAAGCCTGCCATAAGCACCCTACACCTAACTAGCCAGCATTTCTAGAGATGGGTGCGCCATGGGCTTGTTCAGTCTCATGGACTGCTCTGAGTAAAGAGGCAGATGCAGACACATAGCCATGTGCACTCTACTGGGAATACTCCACACAGAGCCTATGCCAGGATTCTTTCCTCTGTGTAGGAGGCCAGCAGAACCTCATGTCAGAGAGCTGCAGACCTGGCAGGAGGTTTGGGCATGTTCTCTGGTGCTCTTGCTCCTGGCCTAACACTGAATGTCCTCACTAACGTTCTCAGAAGACTAGTTTTTACTAGTTACTGTTTTCTCCAGGGAGTGGATCCTAGTAACATCAGGCACACCCACATGCAGCACAGAGATGTACCTACCTAACCTGTAGCTTGTCCACTTCCTGTTGACTTGGTCCCAGGCATTCCTGAGGCTGAGCACCCACATAAGCATGGCTTTTTCTCCCCAGGATGTGTTTGAAATGCGCTTTGCCAAGATGCCTGATGAGCCTGAAGAGCCAGTTGTTACGGTGTCCTCCCCTGCAGTGCCACCCCCTACAAAGGTGGTAGCCCCACCCTCATCTAGTGACAGCAGCAGTGATAGTTCCTCTGACAGTGACAGTTCCACTGACGACTCTGAGGAAGAGCGAGCCCAGCGGCTGGCTGAGCTCCAGGAGCAGGTGAGGTAATCTGTGCTTTTATGTGCAGACAGCAGGATAGTAGTCTCACTGCTATCTAAGAGATGTTCTTCACTACCTCTTAAAGATCCTTGTGGCAGGCACTTCCTCTTTCTCAACGGCATGATAACCCTATAGATATATATGCTATGTGTTCTGAGTAGGGATGAGGTATGAACATTTTCTGTGAGAGTAGGCTTCCGGATCCTGAAGCTGTTTGCCTACAATAATCTTACCTTTGAGTTAGTCACCAAGCCCCAGTGTCTCAGTATCCCCTTTACCTAGCCCTTAAAATCCTCCTTCCCTCAGACACCCTAGGACTGAGAGAAGCAGCAGCTTTAGTGTCTGTCGAGGTCTTCAGGTTGTCTGTTGTGGAGGGCTGTAGCAGTCCTTGGAGATGAAGGAGTGGGTAAGCACTGTAGGGATCTGGTTGATGTGGTGTGGTAGGTCCATGGCTAGAAGCCAGCATGTCGTCTGCTTCTACCATGCCTACCGCTTAACACTCAAGCATAAATGGTTAACATGGTACAGAGCTGTCCTCCAGGGTTTAGGTAGTGAGAAGAACATTTAGTCCTGGTAGTGGGTGGGTTAGTTTGCATTTGAGGCAGGTTCCCATTGTGTAACTCTGGCTGGCCAGGAATTCAAAGAGATCCATCTACCTTTGCCTCTCAAATATGGAAAGGGGATTGATTATAGGGCCTGCGCCATCATGGCCTGGCCTGGTTGTGATTATTTTTTCTCTGTGTTTGTGTGTGTGTGTGTGTGTGTGTGTGTCTGTGTGTGTGTGTGTGTCTGTGTCTGTGTCTGTGTCTGTGTCTGTGTCTGTGTCTCCTGTTTGCTCCACAGCTCAAAGCCGTGCATGAGCAGCTTGCAGCCCTCTCACAGCCCCAACAGAACAAACCAAAGAAAAAGGAGAAGGACAAGAAGGAAAAGAAAAAGGAAAAGCACAAAAAGAAAGAAGAAATGGAGGAAAATAAAAAAAGCAAAGCCAAGGAACTTCCTCCCAAAAAGACAAAGAAAAATAACAGCAGCAACAGCAATGTGAGGTCTGTGTTTCCCAGCTTCTCCATCTTTGGCCCAAAAGTCCTTGGTGGGGAAGAAGACCACCCTTTTGCTTCAGTCTCCAGTCTGGGTTGGCGCCCTATCATAAGCACCTCCCCCATCCCCCATGAGCTTTGGTAACTCACTGCTTGACCAGAGAGGGTACAGTAGGCAGCCATCATGCAGCTACAGCTTCTGTAACCTGCCACAGTTTACTGCTGGTCTTTCTGATTGCAAGTAGCCTTAAATCCCATTCCCTACTTACTGGGTGTGCAAAGTCAAACAACACCCCTCCCCACACACATACACCTAATCACATACACTCTGAGTGTTGTGTGCAATTTTCATCAGGGAACCTTTTTTTTTTTCTTTTCTTTTCTTTTCTTTTTCTTTTTTTCGGAGGTGGGGACCGAACCCAGGGCCTTGCGCTTGCTAGGTAAGCGCTCTACCACTGAGCTAAATCCCCAATCCCTGGAGAACCCATTCTTAACTATATATATATATATATCATCCCTTCATAGCAAGAAGGAACCAGCACCCACGAAGACCAAGCCGCCTCCCACATATGAATCAGAAGAAGAGGACAAGTGTAAGCCTATGTCTTATGAGGAGAAGCGACAGCTAAGTCTAGATATCAACAAACTTCCTGGTGAGAAGCTAGGCCGTGTAGTACACATAATTCAGTCGAGGGAACCATCACTTAAAAACTCCAACCCTGATGAGATTGAGATTGATTTTGAGACCCTGAAGCCATCTACACTACGAGAGTTGGAGCGATATGTCACCTCCTGTTTGCGGAAGAAAAGGAAACCTCAAGGTATAGTTGAGAACTCTTGGTATTGGGGTCCTTCACATGGAAACCCTCAGTTAGCCCTCTTCTAACTCAGCACTCTACAGTGAAGCCCCACTCACCACCCCACACACATTTACCATGGAAACCCCAAGAATGACACTGCAGTAGACCCTGTCGTGCCTTTCTGGACCTCTTTGGTGGCTGGCTGAAACCTACCTGAATCAGCTGTCTTTTGAGCCTTGCTCTAAACAGCAGCTGTTTTCATCTCTAGTTCTTAGCCATACAGTCTTCTCCAAAAATGATCTCCCACCTCTGTTGAGGTGAGGCCAGGAGGAAAGAGGTGTCTGGATGTCCTATTAATGTGTACTGATGTTCAGTACTAAGCCTCACTTTGCTAGCAGAGGTGATGCCCATCTCATCCCTGCCATCAGCCTTCCAGACCTCTCTTCCATCTTATATACGCCTTACATTGGCTTGTAACTTTCCCCCTTAGTACTAGAGGGTTGATTTAGCTTAGGGTGTGTGTCAAAATATTTTTATATACTGCTTTCTGGGCCCATGCTAACTTCTAGGTCCTCAGAATCTGATGTTCAGTGACATCATATGGGCTTTACTCTTGCAGCTTAACAGGAAAGCTTTGAGAGCCCTGGAGCTAGCCCTTTGCTTGTTTTGCTGTGCTCTGGACACAGCAGATAACCTGTGTGAAGACATTACTGCTCTGCTTGGTCTTCTGAGTCCAGGAGAAACCATGCAGAGGGTATTACAAAAGAGCTTGATAAGGCCTTGAATGTGTAGGACACCAGTCAGAGCCTCTGCACTCAGGATCTGGGCTGGTAGTCGTCTTCAGGAGCAGTCTTTAAGCCTGCGGGGTACAGGCTTCTCTCTGGTCCTTCCTCTGGGTAGTTGGGAATACACTGTGGCTAGCAGTGACTGTCTGAGTTGGTATCCTTTCTGATACAGTTCTGTTGTTTGGGTTGCAGCTGAAAAAGTTGATGTGATTGCTGGTTCTTCCAAGATGAAGGGCTTCTCATCCTCTGAGTCGGAGAGCACCAGCGAATCTAGCTCCTCTGACAGTGAAGACTCTGAAACAGGTTAGCTGGCTCCTGTCCAAGCATCTCATCAAACTACCCTGCGCATTCATACCTGCTACTCTCTCAGTCCTTTGTCTAGGCTGTTTAAGAGCCCAGAGTTGATGGCCACTGAGAACTGCCTGAGCTCTCCTGTCTACCCGTGCATCATGTTAATCTTCCCTCTCCCTGCCCTGTGTAGGAGCACTCTATTCTCTCCATCTGGGTAGTGGTAGACCTTGAGGACTGCAGGACTGTTGTTGGGGTCCCATCAACATTGGGCTGGAATGTCCCCACTCCTCTTCCAGTATTTTAGCCTTACAGTTGGCATGGAAACGAATCTGGCCACATTTTAGCAGAGTAGAGCCAAGCCACCTGTATCTGACATCCTGCATGATCAGTCTGTTTGGAGCCTGACCTTGAACTATGGAAGCTGCCGTTTTCTTCACAATGTGCTCACTGCTGTTTTGTGTTGTCTGTCCCCAGATTGCTCTAACTGTATGTGTGTCCTGCTCTTCCTCTGATCCTTGTGCTCTGTGGGCCTATATCGTGGTGTTCAGTTTCTTTGTTCTGAGCACCAGTTACAGAGCCTGCGGTAAAGATGGGAACAGGTTTCCTTCCCAGAGGTGCACTCTTCTTTGTTGTTCTCAGAGGAGCAGGTACTCACATTGGCCTCAAGGGAAAGGTATGCTGTACCTAGGTTGTCTGACACATGGCTCCTGTGGGCAGGGCAGGTTCTATTTGCTGAGAATATCGTCCACCTATGAGCCTGCCCTGGGGCCTCACGAAAATGGGCTAGGATGTGTGAGTTCTATAGTGAGCAGAGGGCCTATAGGGCCTGTAGACAAAAAGGCTCCTGGCAGTCTTCCATGGATCTTTGACTTGTGGAGTAATCACCTGATCATGGAGAGTCAAGGCTCCCTTTCAACAGCGAGGATGAGCTTTGTTATTTCAAGCTGTACACACAGAAACTGGAAGCTAGGTTGGAAGAGACATTTTTGAATAGGCTTTGGCCTTCCCAGTTCTCTGTATTGCCTTGTTTTGATGAGCAATGTATTTACAAAGAAAATGTAATCTACTAAATGGTGTGTATGTGCAAATTGGCTGGTCTCACAACCTCCCCTATTTTTTCTTTTTCCCTGTTCATTCTAAAACACCTTGCCTCAATTTCCCATGAACCAGCAGGGGGAGCTGCATCCTAAGCCTGCCGGGAAAGGCTGGCCCTGAGCCATTCCTTGAACTGGGGCCACTGCCTTCAGCAGGGTGAATGGGGTGAATAGATGTATTCTTGGGGCTCCATTAGCATTCTTGTTGGGCACTGACTTTTCACTTTCATTGCCAGCCAAGCTTTAGATTTGCCTTTCCTCTGTTCTCTCCCCCCCCCTTTCTCCCTCCCTCCCTCCCTCCCTCCCTCCCTCCCTCTCTCTCTCTCCCTCCCTCCCTCCCTCCCCTTCCCCCTCCCTCCCCCCTTCTCTCTCTCTCTGTCTCTCTCTCTCTCTCTCTCTCTCTGTCTCTCTCTCCCCCCTCCCTTTCTCTCTCTTTCTGGGAGGGGGGGGGGGTCCTGTATTTTCTAGATTGTCCCTCCTGAGATTTTGCAGCTTTCTTTTCTAAAATCCAAGTGTTTAAATTACAACCCAGAGACTGACCCTGACCTAAACATCCTGGCTTACCTTTGGGATCTTAGGGGACTCTGATCCCTCACACACAAGTATTTTGAGCCACTGCCCCCACAACCCTCTTCTTTGGGTGGTAGTCACATGGTCCTGTGGTCCTACATGAGTGCCCTGCATCTATCTTTCCCTGATGGCTGTCATGATGACATTTCCAGAAGCTTTTTGCTACTGTTACAGAAAGAAGACCCCCCCCCCCAACCGGCCTCCTCACTTAAGTAGAAAGCTTGGGCAACAAGTAATCTGAGAGTCCTGGGAACAGCTGTCTTGGCGGGAAGGAGGGTGGAATTTAAAGTCATGGAGCTGCTGACCTGCAGCCTTTTAGGCCTTGGCTATGTAGTCCTGACCATTTTGGCCGCCTGGACGGAGCCTCTCCTTCCTTCCAGATGATGCTCTTCCCATTTTTGGCTCCCACTTGTCTTCATTTCAGAGTGCTGTGTTGACAGGACTACTTAGGAAGGACCTACTAACATTTCTAGAGCCACACATAGGACACACAGAAGGACATGGATGTGCATGGACATATGATACACCAGTAAAACAGCTTCTGTCTCCTTATGCCACACAGACACTGCACTTTGTGGAATTTGGAATACAGAAGTGGACATATCCTCTAGTAGCTGATATCCTAGGTCCAGGAAGCCCAGCAACTCCAACCTCTGTAACAAGTCACTGGTAGTGCTACCATGGCAGGAGACCGTGATGGAGATGGAGTAGACACAGAACATGTTTTACTTTGGTCTTTAGGTCTAGTTTATGTTTTTATTTTTTACTTGAAGCTAAAATTTCTCATGGGACCTATTTTTGTCACTTGTACTAAGGGTCAGGTCTACTGGCATGGCCCTAGTGACACACATCATCTAAAGCACTGAAGAGCAGCACTCAGCAGGGCTAGAAGGATATACAGGGATGCATAGGGTTAGACCTCGCTGCAGATAAATGGCTGTGATGCTTTACTGTGTGATTCCCTCATCTCCTGCAGCAGCACCAATGGCCCTTCTTGACATTTCTCTTGAGCCCAGTTATTTGTAGTTGGGCTGTTTTGATTTTCACTGAGCTTTGATTCTAACTTGAGTCTGGAACTGCTTAGGGGTTCAGTGTTAGAATAAAGAGAATAAGGCCCAGGTGCAACTCCCTTCAGCTTCTAGGAAGTCTTCAAACCTGGGCTAGGCAAGTCAGGGGTGGACGCTATGGGTCTCCTTTCCTGTTACACCCCAGTCACCAGCAGAGGATCAAATCATCCCTCTTATGGGGTAAGGGATGTCCTAAGACTGTCTTGGTTCTTTTCAAATGTTTTTCACAGGTCTTTTTAAGTATAAGTAGCCACATAGCTGATTGTGTACATCCCCTCTGGAGCCACCCCTATAGTGCACCTCATCTGTCTGGGCTGGAATGGGTTTGGAGCCACACAGAGAGAAGGCTCTGGAACTGCAGCCTGTTCATGCAAGAGCACAGTCCAGCTATTTTAGTCTTACTTCCTTTTCCCAGGATTGGAACATGTGGGTGTTCCTTAATAGCTCCAGGGTAAAGAGGAATGCATGGTGTTTTGGAAAGGCTGGAGCTGGGAAGTGCAGACAGGGGCCATGAGACACACTCTAGAGGCTCTGATCAGGAAGCCAGCCTCAGCTCTCTGGCCCCAGTATCTTTGAGAGATCCCCTTCAGTCTTATCTCAGGGTTATAGTGGTCCTGCTGCCAGATTGTGACAATTACTTCAGAAAGGGGTAAAGCCCCTTGAGAGTAGGAAATGTGCAGAGCCAGGTGGCATCTCCAGAAGCCCAGGAGTTTGAAGGAATTGATTGGGGCTTCCCTGGGGTGAGGGCCAGCTTTGTGGAATGTGGCCTACAGTAAGAGGCTGAGTGGGCGGGGTTTTCCCAGGCATGTTCTGGGAGTAGGGATTGTAACATTTATAATTCCAGCAGCGGCGCCACTCTGCTACATGTGGGAACCAATCCAGACCCCTCTCTGGACTAGAAGCCATATTGGATGTCCTGAAAAAGGATGGAAAGGACAAGGCCTTTTCTCTTTGGCCTCTGCCTTTCCTCAACAATTGTTACTGTCACCAGTTCTGCTTTTTATAGTTTTCTACTTTGGTTTCGGAGCTAGACAGAGATGGCTCTGCTCTTGGCCTTCCTCGGTGGGAAGTGCTGCCTCCTTTGCTGGGCTTTTCTTCCCTGACCACACTATGAGAAAGGGTAGGTAATTTTGCTTTTCTGAAGAATGGTTAGCTGGTTCCTGGTGACTTTATTAACACACCTGGCTGGTGAGATAGCTTTGGGGGTGGGGGGGCACCTCCTGTAAGAGAGACTTCAGGAGTAAAGAAAATACCAGTGCACTCAGGCAGGGCACATGGAACTCATTAGCAAAATCAGGTTTGTTCAGAAATGCAGACAAGCTTCAAGCAATTTTAGAGACTTCTATATACTGTGACCTTCCTATGGTGTAGATTTATCCATCCCTGCTGTGGCAAGCCAGTTGAGGATGGGGCTCTTGGTTTCCAACAAGGTCCTCTTGTGCCCTTTCAGTCACTAGGGCACAGAAGCTGGCTCAGTCTGCAATTCTTCTGTTCTTATAACTTGAACGGTACATTCCACACCATTCTCTCACACTGGTTTCTTTCTCCCTCTATGTAGGTCCTGCCTAATCATTGGACACGGACTCTTAATAAAACGGTCTTCAGTTCCAGATTCCTTCCCAGCGAGCTATAGCTTAAGTCCATTTTCTTCTGTGAAAGGGACAGGACTCCATCAAGTTATGGAATTGCTCAGAGCCCTGGGCCTATCCCCTGGGGTGGATTAGTCATGTCCAGCAGCACACACCTAGTCTCACCTTCAGGAAGGCTGCCTGCCTGGCCTGCTGCCTGGGCCTCTCTGTTCAAAGACTGCCTGGCTATCCTGCCCAGCCTCCCTGGTCATCTGGGGTCCTCTGGGTGGGTGGCATGTCCTAGAGGGTGATGGTTGTCCTCCTCTATGCATACATGTGGTGCTGCTCTGTGTGCACAGCCTGATCACAGTGTGTTTCCTCTCTCCGTCCCTTCCGTCTTTTTCTGAGACTCCAGACCTTGCAGTGACTTTAGCCCAGGAAAACTAATTCGCCCTGAGGATGAACATTTTGGCCTCTTGTGTGGGGCCACCCTGGTTGGCTTGATCAGATGGAGGCTGTGTCAGCTTTAGCTGACACACAGCCTCCTGAATTCTCCTTCAGTCTCTGCTGTCCCCACAGAGTACTAAAAGTCAAAGTGGCTAGTGGACATTCCCCCGAGTTCTTTGGTCTTCTCGTCACATGAGAAAATACCCTTTAAGGTTGCTGGTGAGGGACATGCAGGCACATTAGCCCCACTGCCAAGCCAGGTCAGGATCTGGGAAGTGGGCAAGAAAGATAACATGGCTGCTAGTGAACTACATACAGTGCCTCTCCAAGTCCCACCACCATCACGGCCATCCTCATCTTTAGCTTCCTATAATGACAGCAGCTATTGAGGCTAGACCAGGCAAGAACAGGCCATATCATCCAAACCTTTCCAGAAACAAACCGTAATAGGCTGTTTTTGTGTTTGGTTGAGACCTTTTGTTGTTGTTGTTGTTGTTTTATTATGTTTTTCCTCCCTAAAATCTGGCCCTGGCCCTTTTTTGATCACAAATCTAGCATCTCACCAGAAAACTGCCTGACATAAAAAGCCCCATTTTAATGGGCTCTTTTTGTCCTTTTTTCTTTTAAAACGTGCTTTTATGTATTTCTGAGAGGACTGTCTCCGACACCTTGGAGCCTGTCTTCCCTGGGGCTAAGATGAAGCTAGGTGGTGCTGTACCCCTTCCCAGACTCCAGACTTCCCTTACTCAAGGGTTACTGGCTATCCTAGATCTGATACGACGGCCTTTGGGTCTCAGACTCCCTAGAATACCCAGTGACCCCAAGATGATGCTGCTGAGCACAGACCATTCTAAATCCTCTGTGTATCTAGTTTCAAGACAGCTCCTTTTGCCAAACATACTATTTTCAGCCGCCCTTTGGCCTGTGCCTGACGTATTCCCAATGAACTTGGCTTGGCTGGAATTGGGGGAAGGGGAGGCTTCTTGCCCAGAGATTCCCACAGGACAGTTGGGAAAGCTGTTGGCATTATCTTTCTGGGAAGATTTTGCTATCTTGGACCAAATGATGGCCTACATTCCCACAGTATCTTGGCTATGTGCCACCCCTGCCCCTCCCAACACTCTGTCTACACGTGTGCACACATATAGGCATCTTGCCCTGTCTAGTACTCTTTGCTGTCCTGAATCCCAGCCCTGGCTGTGTGGGCCTACTGTGTGGCAGGAACACTCAGGACCTGTTGAACTTGAAAGATCTTTAGACTTAAACTACCGATTGTACTTGGTACGCCGGGAACACAGCCAGAAAGGACAGTGTCCCACCTGCTCTTCCTTGTTGGTAGTTTTCTGTTCCTGGGCAATGGGAGGAGGTCCCTTGGAAAGCCTTAGTGTACCAGCTGACTGTGGGATCCTGTTGGGGAGCCAGCAACAACAGTGGAGGGCTTCTGTCCTCCATTGCCCTGCCCTCAAACCTGTCTCCTTCATTCAAGTGGGGCTGGGCTGTGGTTGAAGAAATCAGTGTTTTAATCAGAGTTTACAGAAATCATTTTACTTTGTACAATACCATCCTATGTAAAGATGAAATTTGTGTTGGAATAAAGATCACACAGTATTTGAGGCCATCTCCATGTAACCCTTTCTAGAGAGTTTTGTGTGGGGGTGTCTGGGGCTGCTGTGTAATGATGCTGTGCACTGACTGTCTTGCCTTCTTACTGGTAACCAACACAAGGCTTGGGCTATAGGAGCTGCATAGGACTGCCTCACAACACATTTCAGCTCCACTAGTTAGTCTCACTGGGGCCCAGAGGGCCGGCTGCCTTGTAACCTCCACTTCCACTCTGAAGATGAATCCCCAAATACTCCTGTGACCTTTGCAGTGCAGCTGAGATATTTCCTAGAACTCCTCTGCCCACTGCTCTTGGTCCTAAGCCTAGTCTTGTAGACCATAACTTGAGGTAGGTGGTGAGAGGCAGGAGCCATTTGTCCCTTTTATATAAGTTAGGAAAACAATGTTCAATGTTACTAGACAAGAGGAAGCAAGCACCACTTCCTTCCTAGACATCTCACCACTCAGTTCAGCGTCTGGGTGCCACCCTCAAGGCTTTTCCAAATCACATTGGACACAGTGGTTTCAGCTTCGTCTCCTGGCTTCTCTGTATGCTGAGATCCCCTCAAGAATATCCCTAGCGTTTTTGTTATCTCCCTGCTTACTCCATGCTTCTTACAATGACACCAGAAAAGCTAATAGAGGAGACTGTCCAATGGCTGTTCCAGCCCCTCTCTCTCCCCCACTACTGAATTACTGGCGCTCTGGCTGTTGTGTGTCCCCTGTCATTCAAGTCCTTTTGATGTGAGGTCTCTAGGTAGTGCTGTTTCTACATTTTAAATAGCCAAATGCCCTGCCCTGATTCTACAAGTCTTTCCAACAACCTCCTTTTGAAGGTCTTCCTTTTAAGAAGCTCTCTTACCAAATTCTTCTACTGACCCAAGGAGTTATGAGAGCTCTGTTTCTGGCATCCAAATTTGGGGCTCAGCCTTGGGTTCTCATGTGCTAGGTGTCCTCACTTGCTGCCCTTTGTCATTTGTGTGAGGACATGTTTGTGGCTGCTGAGATCTGTGTCTGTTTTGTCAGTAGTCCTGCATGGAGTGGTGAGCTCTTGCAGGGTACAAGGTCCCATCTTCTGTTGGTAGCGTACTGCACCCAGCTATGAACCTTAACACTTAACAGCAAGAACTGGTGTTCTGACAAGGCACTTGGGGAAGGCCAAAACCAGGACACAAAAGTGATGCCTAGTGACAGTAATCTGAAAGGCTCTATACCATGGGCCCAGCCTCCAACCTGGTTGATTGGCATTTGTAGTATTTGTCAGCCCAAGAATACTGGCCAAGGTGTTATCCTTCCTTCTCCTGGAGTATCCAACTGGTAAAAATTGCTTATAAACTCTTAAGGTGGAGGCAGAAGTATAAACTTAGGTTTTTAACCAGCTTAACAGAGAAAGGCACATTTGCACACATTAAGCACTGATCTTCAGCCTCTTAAGGACCTTCTGTGCACATTGACTGTCCAGAGAAGGGTGACTGACATCTGTCTTGCCCAAAGAAGAGAAAGGGTGCCAGTGCCATTTTCTTGGCAGTGACCACCTGCCCTGTTTGTTCCTGGTCATTCTGGGGAGGATAGCCCAATCCTTACTCCCAAAAGGTGTCCCTTTCTGCGTTCTCATTCATAGTCCCTCTCCTTTCCCGCTCTGGCGCTGGTCAAAGTTATGCTCAATGCCAGCCAGTATCACTGATCTTTCTCAGTCCCAGTCTCAGCTTCTTACTGTCAGGCAAGGACTGCCTCAGTAAACAGAGGCCCTAAACTGCGACTCAGCATTGTGGTCCTGAATAGTTGTCCTCACTTTTGGCTGGAGCCTTGTTCTCAGCTAGTCTCACCTGGGATCATTGCAAGTATCCCGAGTTACTCCAGAGCATGGCGGGTTATAATACAGAGTGTGCTGACACTCTCATCCCAGGTGTGACTCATGACATGGGGAGGTGGTAAGGTCTCTAGAGCTCAGATGCCGACATAGATAGCCAGGGCCTTTCCCTTTACTTGTGCCTGTGGTCTGGAGCTTGCCGAGGCATTTTTCAGGCAGTTCCTTGGCAAAGCTACAGAAAGGTAGGTGGGTAGGTGATACGCCACACATCTGCTCCTCCTCCCTGTGATGGCCCAGTTGAGAGACATTTTCAGTGTTACCAGCCCTTGTCCTAAATGCCCTATGTCCTTGTCTTCTGCATCCAAGGCCAGTTCATAATCTCTTCCTTGAAGTCTCACTACCTTTTCTTTTCTCTGCAGAGATGGCTCCCAAGTCAAAAAAGAAGGGGCACACTGGGAGGGACCAGAAAAAGGTATGTGCTTCAGGGATATCTACTCCTTCAGTGGTAGCTGGCCCCTCTCCTCTGCTGAGAGGGTACTGTGAGTCTGATGCAGGCATCGGCCTGTCTCCTGTCTGACGTCAGCCTGGGTGTCTCTCTGCCCTCAGCATCATCACCATCACCACCCACAGATGCAGCCAGCCCCAGCTCCTGTGCCCCAGCAGCCGCCGCCACCTCCACAGCAGCCTCCTCCACCCCCACCTCCTCAGCAGCAGCAGCAGCAGCAGCAGCAGCAGCAGCAGCCCCCACCCCCACCACCTCCGCCCTCCATGCCACAGCAGACTGCCCCAGCGATGAAGTCCTCGCCCCCACCCTTCATCACTGCCCAGGTACCCGTCCTGGAACCACAGCTACCAGGCAGTGTCTTTGACCCTATTGGCCACTTCACCCAGCCCATCTTGCACCTGCCGCAGCCAGAGCTGCCTCCTCACCTGCCCCAGCCACCGGAGCACAGCACTCCACCCCATCTCAACCAGCATGCTGTGGTCTCTCCTCCAGGTGAGCCATGGCTATCTCTCCCTTTGTCACCTTGTTCTACTGCAGCGTGACCAGTTACTCTGAGCAGCCTGCTAGCTTCAGTGATTGATTGTCAGTTGCTTCTCTGGGACATGACTGGTGTGTCAGGAGATTGTAGTTTAGTTCTTTGGGGCCAAGCATTATGTTAGATCAGAAAAAATTGGATCTGTCTGCAGCCCTTGGTTTAGGGCATGGAGGAGACGTACTCATTCTCATAATTAATCCTGTGGGACTTGGGCAACACGGATGGGAGGGAGAGGGGAGAGAGAGAGAAACAGGGATGCTTACCCGCTTGGCAAGCTAATGAAAGTCTATGAGCAGATAGCAAAGACCTGCAGTGAGGCCTGAAGGTCTGCAGAAAACAAGAGGAAAGAGCAGGGACACAGAATCTAGGGAAGATGACAAGGGATCTGCTCCTGTGGGCTTTCTGAAAGCTGTCTTTATTGTACTGCTGTAGAAGCTGATAGAGTGGAGGAAGAACAGAAGGTGGTCGCTATAGTCTAGACAAGGTCAGGGTAGAACAAAAAGCCAGTCCAGAATCATAAAGTAACTAAAGCCTCACGTCAGTTTTGTTTGTTTTTAATTCCAGCTTTGCACAATGCGCTGCCCCAACAACCATCTCGGCCCAGCAACCGAGCTGCTGCTCTGCCCCCAAAGCCTGCCCGACCCCCAGCTGTGTCCCCTGCCTTGGCCCAGCCCCCCCTGCTCCCACAGCCACCTATGGCTCAGCCCCCCCAAGTGCTGCTGGAGGATGAAGAGCCGCCTGCCCCACCCCTCACCTCCATGCAGATGCAGTTGTACCTACAGCAGCTGCAGAAGGTGCAGCCTCCCACACCACTACTCCCTTCCGTGAAGGTGCAGTCCCAACCCCCACCACCTTTGCCGCCTCCACCCCACCCTTCTGTGCAGCAACAGCAGCTCCAGCAGCAGCCACCACCACCCCCACCTCCTCAGCCACAGCCACCACCCCAGCAACAACACCAGCCCCCACCACGACCAGTTCACTTGCCATCCATGCCCTTCTCTGCTCACATTCAGCAGCCCCCACCACCCACAGGACAGCAACCCACCCACCCACCCCCAGGACAGCAGCCACCCCCACCACAGCCTGCCAAGCCTCAGCAAGTCATCCAGCATCACCCTTCACCCCGGCACCACAAGTCAGACCCCTACTCAGCTGGTAAGTAATCCTACTTGTGTATTCAGGGGAGTCTGGGCTGGGTTTGTGTTTATTCTAACAACTGTTAAGACTGTTACACTGTCAGTTGTGTTTCAGGCTTCAGTGGGTTCAGAGCCAAACCCTGGCGGCCACTGTGTAATTGGAGTATCGTGCCCCTGTTTTATATTTGTGATGTTATTTGTCTTGCTCTCAGCAGAAATAGTTCAGAAAAAGACCTCCTTGACCTTAACTCCTTCTAAATGGAAGCCAGGAGCCAGTCGAGGCACCATATCTACACATTCAGGGTCAGGGTAGGTTCCTGGAGGTGACCATGAGTTAAGCAGGAGATAATTTGGTAAACCTGTTGGGAATTAGAGGATAGTTTGGGAACAGCCAATCTCCGCACTGAGCCCTGCAAGACCCAGGCGGCATTGATTAGACCATGTAGATGACTATGGTTGGGACTCATAGGCAGAATCCACTCAGGAGCCATGTCTGTCTCTAGCCTGGTGCAGACTTCCATTCTTCAACAGTGTGTTGGGGTTTTTATTGCACATTTGACTTTCAGCTGTTGATAACCAAAATGCTTTGCCCATCCCTGGCTAGAAAATGTCCCAGTCAAAGCTTACAGCAACATCTTACAGTAGCATTTGAGGGCCAGGGTGTGCTTCCTGGGCTCAGCACCGTACATACGCCATGTAGTTTGCCCAAGGGTTGAACTGAGTGCTGCCTGCAAATTGATTATCAAAGCAGGGCTGTGACTGCACCTATGCGTAACACAAACGACCAAGTGGCAAACAAATCGTTGCGTGCCCTGAGCTAAGTGCAGCTGTTGGTTCTGTCTGGGAAAAGCTAGAGTTGGACATGGCCACCCATCTAGCTATGCTGATCTCACCCTTTGGAAGGAAGGTGGTGAACGGGTGGCAAGAGAACCAGCTTTGGGCAGCCTGGGCCAACAACTTAGGACCTCCCTCTGAATGTGTAGAGTCTTTAGGGTTCCACCTAAGCTCCTGTAAGGAGTCATATGAGTTGAAACTTAGCTGACAGCTGGGGGCCAAAAACCAAGTTGTCGAGACTCAGATGGGCACCCAGCCAATTCCCAGCACCATCCCTGATCTACTAGGCCAGAGAGTCTTCTGGTTCAGATCAGCCTACCAGGTGCTCTTGGTGGCACTGACCCAGGCAATGGGCTGTCACAGACATAATTCCTGTGAACTACCGACAAATGGAACCAGGGTGATAACTTCCAAAGGAGTCCTGATAAGCTGGATTGTAAGAAAAGAGAAAATCTGACAGAACTCACCCTGCTGGACTTTGATACTGGCCCACAGTGGAGCCAAAGGTCTGTCCACATAAGATATTATGGTCTTCTTTGGGTCTGCCAAAATAGGTCTATTAGACAGGAGGAGAGGGGATATTGTCAGAGTAAGAGTTCCTATACTCTCATGGTGGCTAGAAGTGGAACCTGGAGGACTACCCTGGATTGTAGCTAGCTGAGCTATAGAACAGGTGGCAAAACCCCTTTCTAGCTGGGATTTAAGTAGAGAGCAAACTACATGGGATCAAACTCAGATTCTCTAGTTCCCCGGGCCGAGGCTCTGACTCACTGTGCTAAGGACTCAGTTTCCTCATTGGTACAGCTGAGTGTCAGAACTGACTGCTCTGTATTTCGTTTGCTGGAATTCTTCTAACATGTGCTGGGTGTGTAGGTGGCCACCTAGCTTCCTTAGCCCTGTTGTTTAGATGCAGGTAGGAGACTGTGAACCCTGGGACCCGTTGGACTTGCTTTGCCCAGGTAGAGGTCAGCCCCAGGTTTCCCTGCATTCTGTAGGATGAGCAGACTGAGCTAGGAAACGGCATTGGGAGCAGCCCGCCTTCCCTCCAGAGCCTAAGCAGCCGCATTGCCTCTAGAGCCATCCAGGCTACAGGGAAACAAGGTGGATTATCTGGTTCAGTTTTCAGAATTTATTGATATCCCTTGAATAACCTAGGAATAATCCAGGTTAACTTCAGAGTCTTCTGGGCACAGGGTGGGGGCAGGGGAGCGGTGTTGTTTAAAAAGCTCTGGCATCCACATGAGATGCACTGTGTCCCGATGCGTGTTTAGTAAAGCTCCCTGGGTAATGCTGAGGTGCAGAAGGGTCGAATCTGAGGCTCAGCACCTCAGGACTACACAAAAGCTTCTGCGCTTCCAGCCTGGGGCATAACTGAACAGGCTCTCTAACATCACTCAAGGAAGAAAGGCCGTGTCATCCTTACCAGGAAGAGCAGATACTATACGTTTCTATTCTTTCAGCTCGTTTGGACCATGTGACATCCCTTGTACAGCCTGACCTTTAATTACTCTCTTCTCAAGATCCTAGTGGCCTATATACCAGCTCCCTGACAGATCTTGTCTGATCTCCTAGGTCATCTTCGTGAAGCCCCTTCTCCGCTTATGATACATTCCCCTCAAATGCCACAGTTCCAGAGCCTGACCCATCAGTCTCCACCCCAGCAAAACGTCCAGCCCAAGAAGCAGGTAAAGGGCAGGGCTGAGCCACAGCCCCCAGGGCCAGTCATGGGCCGAGGCCAGGGATGCCCACCTGCCTCACCGGCTGCCGTACCTATGCTGTCCCAGGAGCTGCGCCCACCGTCAGTCGTCCAGCCCCAGCCCCTGGTGGTAGTGAAGGAGGAGAAGATTCACTCACCAATCATCCGCAGTGAGCCTTTTAGCACCTCACTTCGCCCAGAGCCGCCCAAGCACCCAGAGAACATGAAGGCCCCAGTCCACCTGCCTCAGCGTGAGTGTCCTCTGCCTGCACCTGGCTTGTAACCCACACACCGTGAACCACACCTTCCAGGTGCCCAGACTCACACACTGTTTATGAACTCTAGGGCCTGAGATGAAGCCTGTAGATGTAGGGAGGCCTGTGATCCGGCCTCCAGAGCAGAGTGCACCCCCACCAGGGGCCCCTGACAAGGACAAACAGAAACAGGAGCCAAAAACACCAGTGGCGCCCAAAAAGGTAAGTGAGGATAGTAGGTGCTTACGTGTTCTGCATCCGCATCTCACTGAGAGTCCTGTGGGTGGGCATAAGCCTCCTGCCACATGCTGGGCAGCAGGCCCTCCTCACCTGGCCCTTGACCTCTGCCTACATAGGACCTGAAAATTAAGAACATGGGCTCCTGGGCCAGCCTGGTACAGAAGCATCCGACCACCCCATCCTCCACAGCCAAGTCCTCAAGCGACAGCTTTGAGCATTTCCGCCGCGCTGCTCGGGAGAAGGAGGAGCGGGAAAAGGCCCTGAAGGCTCAGGCTGAGCACGCAGAGAAGGAGAAGGAGCGGCTGAGGCAGGAGCGCATGAGGTGGGCTGGGGTCCATGCAGGGCACTGGGGCTCCCAGGGCCATACTGGGCTCCAGGCTGACCTGGGGCCCCGCTCTGCCCAGGAGCCGAGAGGATGAGGATGCGCTGGAACAGGCACGTCGAGCCCATGAGGAGGCACGACGGCGCCAGGAGCAGCAGCAGCAGCAGCAGAGACAGGAGCAGCAGCAGCAGCAGCAACAGCAGGCAGCTGCTGTGGCCGCTGCCTCCGCCCCCCAGGCCCAGAGCTCCCAGCCCCAGTCTATGCTGGACCAGCAGAGGGAGTTGGCCCGAAAGCGAGAACAGGAGCGGAGGCGCAGGGAGGCAGTGAGTAGGGGGACCTGGTGGGAACTTTTGGGCAGGAGTCCGTTCACCTTGAAGATTTGGGGATAAAGGTCCTAGGACTTAGGGAGGGACGGGCAGGCAGTGAGCCCAGGCCTGCTGCTCTCCACCAGCCTGGTCTGAGGAGTTAGCTCACTGACAACTGGGTTTGAAAAGGTCCAGGAGGGTTGCAGCTGTGCGTAAGCAATATGGGGAACAGGTGGAGCAGGGTACCCAAACTCAATTCTTTCTTCTTCTTCTTCCCCCTCTAGATGGCAGCTACAATTGACATGAATTTCCAGAGTGATCTTTTGTCAATATTTGAAGAAAATCTTTTTTGAGAGCACCCAGGTGACTTCTGACTTTTCTGGCAAAAATGTTGACTCTCCATAGTGTTAGGGGCGGCAGTGGAAGCAGTAGCAGCAGCCAGGGATGTCTCTGGGCCTGGCTCTCCTGCATGCTATGCCCGGGGCAGGCCTGACGGGCAGCTGAGGATCGCAGAGCCCATCTGCCTTACAGCCAGCCGGACAGACGTCCTACCACATGCCACCCGCTCAGTGGACGTCAGTTCAGAGCACGTCTCAGTATATTGAGTCAAGTGCCGGCTGGACCTGAGGCCTGCTTCCCCGCGTGCGGGGCAGAGGCCCTTCTCTGCGCCAAATGTCTACACAGTATACACAGGACATTGTTGCTGCCGCCACCGTGACTGATTTTCTGTCCCTGAGAACATGACGTTTGTGACGTCCTACCCATTGGGAGTCCTTCACACCCCAGCCATCGCTGCCCACTCCCAGGAGGCCAGGGCAAGCCTGTGTGGACTGGAGCAGCAAGGCACTGGCCCACCCCTTGCTGGCACTGACTTTGCCTTGAACAGACCCTCTCCCCTCCCCCCACAAGCCTTTAATTGAGAGCCGCTCTCTATAAGTGTTCGCTTGTGCAAAAGGGAATAGTGCCGTGGAAGTGTGTGTGCCCATGGCAGTTTGGACAGAGGTGACTGTTCACATGTGTGGATAGGCCTCGCCTGGGGAGTAAGGCCACCAACCAAAGTCAGTCCTTCCCACCTGTGTTTCTGATTTTATTTTTTTTCCTATATATATATTTTTTTGTTGTTGTTGAATTCTATTTTATTTTTAACTCTCTCTTCTCCTCAGACACAGTGGCACTGCTTATCTCCAAATGGTGTGACCGTCTCCTCATGAGCGGCAGCTCCCCCCCCCTCCCCGCTGTGGGTAGTGTATGACTGTGGCTGTACTGTATAGTGAACATAGTTGGCATATCTTTGTTTGAAGTTTGTTGGTGACTCCACCAAACTGGTGTAAAAAACAAAAACAGACAAAAAACCCCCACAAACCACCCAACACACACACAGAAAGTCCTGCTTGTATTCAGTTTCAAACTTTATTAGTCTTATTTTTAATTATAAAACCAGAAAGCTGCAATTTCTTTTCCCTCTACCCCTTGTTTGTTGGCTTCTTTGTTTTTTAATGTCAAATCTGTTTGTTTTTACCAAGAAAGGGAGAGCCTGGGGAGGGCTCCAGGCCCTGGTGGGCTGCAAACTGAGGCAGAGGTCCCATGCGCACCTGGTCAGACCAGTGCGCTGGGCCTTCCTTCCTTCCCATTAGCATTTTTGTTTTGTTTTGTTTTGTTTTTAAATTGGAGCCCCTGGTGAGGTTACATGTGCCATGAGAACCCAGTCTACACCACAGTGCTGGTGCCTCGGTGTTGGCCAAACTCTGGAGTCACTGACTGGTTTGACTTTCATGTGGTGAATATGCATTTGGTCTGTACTGATCATGGAATAAACACATCTCTCTTTTTTAATGCTGGTGTCTCCCTGAAATTTCTTTGTGAACCAACTAGGTATTCTAGTTTGTTTAGGCTAGGCCCAGGTTCCCAGGCACCTTTGTGTAAGATTTACCAACAGTGGACACAGCTACTCTCCATTGGCCAGTCCTGCCTTTCCTGGGCAGGAGCTGCCTGGGCTCAGAGTGCCCCCACCCCAAGCTGAAGTTCTAATAGGGAGCCAGACACCCTGTAACTGCCTGGACTGGGTGGTGATGAGGCTCACTGAAACTTGGCTTATCCAGACCACATTCTTCCTGAAGGTCCTGATCATCCTAGTCCCTTCTTCACAAAGGCTTGGGGCTGCTTTTCCCACCATGCTTGCCTCTACCTAACTCCTAATTTGATTTAAGCTCAGGGTTAACCACATACTCTTAGGTAATGTACGTTCCCTCCAAATAGGATCTCTGTATCCCTACACATGAACACATTTCCACTGAGAAAGCCCCCAGATGGCTTCCTTACCTTGTGCCCACTTGTTCACACATGTCCTGGCCCCCAAGAACAGTCTCTGTGATGTAAGATAAGTAATTCTACATAAGCAGAGACACGTTGACTCAAAGTTTCTAGCACTCTTAATCCGTATCTCCCCCCTCAACCAGAAAGGCCGAACCTCAGAGTACAGGGCACAGTTGAGGTACCCAGCCAATGCTCCCTCCCTTCCCTTAAGGTCCTGTCCTGCTCCAGGCGATTCGTACATAACTGTGCTGGAGCAATGGCAGGTTTAGTCCTCTGAGGCGGCTTTTACCACATCCGACCCTCACAGTCTTCTCTTGAGATACTTCCCCACGCTGGGCCCCACTTCTGAGGTGGGGAGATCATTTCAGCTGTACCTTCTTGCTGGAGTTTTGAATGGCCTCCGCACCTTCCTCATGGGTGTTCCTCTAACTGGGTTGTAATTAGAACTGGGATCTATTTAATTTCTCTGACCATTTTCAAATCCTTCCTGCAGTACTAGACATCTTAGTCCTATACAAGAGTAAGAGGTGTGTACAAGCCCCCACTGTACTGTATGCACGGGTCGCTCGGCCAATAATTATGTCAGTGAATCTGAGACTTGTATTAAAATACTTTAGACATTTGTAGAAGGGAATTCATAGACTTTTCACTTATATACTTAAAGGGGGTTTTTTTTGTGCAGTTCTCATTGCAAAAATAAACATTTGTACTGAATATAAAGTTACCCTCCTGTGATTACTGATGTCTTTCTGAGTGTAGAATTGGGAAATGGATGTGAGTTGGGGGTTAGAGATAAGATTGCATAGTGGAGTTTGAAAAAGGGCAGTCTTAGATGCCTCTTAGTCATAAGAGCCAAGCTGGGGCTCAGGAGAGATCCTGGGAACTGTATTGTCAGAGAACTGATTTTTATGAGCTTAAAACTATAAAGTTAGCCGGGTGTAGTGGTTCACAGTCCCAACACTCAGGAGGGATGGAGGAAGCAGAATTCTGAGGAGGTAGCCAGCCCTGCCCCACCCACCAAAAAGAAAAAAGAAAAGCAATACTGGTTAATCACGCAAGAAAGATGGTTAAGTCCTAGAACAACAAAGGCAGTGAAATTCTATTCAAGTGCCCAGTTAACTAAGGCAGAACAATGTGTGTGGCCATTCACTGTGAGTGTGTTACTACGGTCCTTCAACAGTAAATATCTGTTTGGTAGTACAAAGGCATATAGTTAGTTACTTGGGAAGGGATGTGGCCCTGCTGGTAGAGTGCTTGCCTAGCATGTGTGAGGTTCTGAGTTCAATTGTAGCATCACAGAAACCAGACATGGTAATGCATTCCTTAACACTCAGGGAACAGGAGGATCAAAAGCTGCTAGTGATTCCCTACAGAGAGGGTTTGAGACCAACCCTAAGGTACATACATGGGAACCCGTCTCAAAGAATTAGCCACTCAGCCAGGCAGCCGACGTGGCTTCTCAGGAGGCTGAAGCACAAGAGGATCCTGAGCAGTTTAGCAAGTAAAACCTTGTCTCAAAAATGTGGATACAGTTGGCCTATTTCTTTGTTCCCATCAAACCAGAAGGGAAGGCTAGTTCTAGTCCATCCTGAGCTACATAGTTGCAAGAGTCAGTCTGGTGGGGGAAATCCTAATAAATAAGGATTGCTTTTCTCTTCCCCCTTTTATTAAAGGCAGGTTACTTTCTCATACAATATATCCTGATTATAGTTTCCCCTTCCTCTCATTTCCTCCCTACTTCTTTCCTTCTCTAGATCATGAGAAAATAACAGGCTTTTAAAAGATAACAGACAAAATACAATCAAGATAAAAACTATCACATTGGGTTGGGGATTTAGCTCAGTGGTAGAGCGCTTGCCTAGCAAGCGCAAGGCCCTGGGTTCGGTCCCCAGCTCCGAAAACAAGAAAAAAGGGAAAAAAAAAAAAACTATCACATTGAGATTGGACAAAGCAACCCAACAGAAGGAAAAGAGCCCCAAAAGCAAGCACAAAAATCAAGAAACACACTTGTTCACACCAGAAGAATCCCATAAAAATACTAAGCTGAAAACCCGCCAGTGGTGGCCCACAGCTTTAAGCCCAGAATTCAAGGGCAGCCTGGTCTACAGAGTGAGTTCTAGGACAGCCAGGGCTACACAGAGAAACCTTGTCTGGGGTACTGGTGGGGGTCGACCAGGAAAAGGAAGAGGGAAACAAAAGGCTGAAAGCTATAGTGTGTGTGGAGAGTGCAGACCCATGTATTTACCCTTCAGTCTCTGGAATGAGCCCCACTGAGTTGATTCAAAGGGCCTTGTTCTCTTGGCATACTTAACTCTCTCAGGCTCTTACACTCCCCACCGCCTCTTCCTCAGGTTCCCTGCGCTCTAAGGGGAAGGGTTTGATAGACTGAGCGTTCCAAGGAGTCTACATGTAATAGCTAGCTGTGTGGTCTCTGCCTCTGTGCAGCAGGAGGAAGCTTCTCTGAGGATGGCTGAGTAAAGAAAGAGTCATTAAGAGTCACATTATTGCTAGATACATTTTTAGGTCAGTAGTGTGACTTTACCCTAGGTCTTGACTAATCGCTGGTTCTTGGTCACCCAAGCAATACTGGGTGTGCTCTCTCTTGTGGAGTGGGCCGTAAGAGATTCTCACAAGCGTCACCGTTGCACTAGCATATCTCGTAGGCAGGGCAGATTGGAGGGCAAAGGTTTTGTGGCTGAGTTGCTGTTTATGCTTCTCTTGGTATCCTGCTGAGTGCCTTCGTATACCGAAGACACTCGAACATAGGGATGAAGGCTGCAAGTAGACACCAGCTCTACTTCTCCATGTTCAATGAGCTGTGTGGGTGTCGTCCTCCGCAGTGGGCCACCACTGCCAGTTTGTGGAGAGCAACCCATTGTTTTAGCGACAGCCTGGGTGGTTTTGGAATTTTCATGGGAACCCCCAGTCCTGGTACTGGAAGCCTCATTTGGTGACAAGAGATGGCCAGTTGGGACTCCACATCCCCCATTATAGGAGACCTCATTAGGATCACCTTCATATGTTTGAGTTTCCATGGCACTAGGATTTCATATCATCCTCAAATGCCCCACTTCTATCTCAACCCTATTTCTCCCCCTGCCGCCCCACTTGGTCTTCCCATTCCTATTCCTACTTGCCCTGAGTCCAGTAAAATCTGTTCTAAAATCCCTCCCAAAGAGATCCATGTGTCCTCCTAGTGTTCATCTTTACCTGACCTCTCTGGGTCTACAGGTTGTAGATTGATTGTCATTGAATTATTTAGTATCCACATGTAAGTGAATACATGAGCTTTATTAACATCCACATGTAAGCGAATGCATGAGCTTTATTAACATCCACATGTAAGCGAATGGATATCCCATTTTTCTTCCTAGGTCTGGGTTACCTTAGGATGATTTTTTTTCCCTAGTTCCACTAATGTGTCTGCAAATTTTGTGATGTCACTTTTTAAAAACAGCTGGGTAAAACTCGGTAATGGTTTTGTTCTAAGGCTAAGGGTGATGCTCCCTGCCGAAGTGCTTGCCCTGCATGAGCAAGGCTCCGGGCTCCGTCACTAGTACCAAATAGACAGACGCAGCTACAGAAATGTCTCTCTCTAAATGCCTAATATTTCTCTAGATACCTAAATAACCACCAGAAGGGCTTTTGAAAGCTTGCCAGTGGCCTCGGTGTTGGAGGAAGCACGGATTGCTGCTTCGGTGTTGTTCTGGATTGCTGCTAGGCCAGATGCATGACTTCAGGCAAAATGACCTCATCCCCGAATTTCAGGTTCATAATCTGTGAGGATATGCTAATGCAGACCTGCAGTAAGGATTAAAGAATGGGTGTCCCTGAAATAAAGATCTTGGCAAAGGTTGCAAAAGAAGCTGGTTTCTTACCGAGACGCGATTCTTGCTTGACACGATGCCCCATCATCCTGGGACAAAGCAGGGTTGGAACCAGGACCGGGTAAAAGCGACAATGGGTCTCATTTAATGGTAGAGCCTTCTAGATGGAGCCTTCTGTCTTGGAAGACACACGAAGAGACTCCTCCTGCTCACGACTACCTACAATTTCCAGCTATATAACGTTACCTGGTCTTCCACTTTGGGGATTGTTACACTCATTTTCACGTTAGTTTCCTGCCCCTTTCCAGCTCCAGAACAAACTAGTTCTTGGGTCTAGCTTCTACCCAAGCCAACAAGCCTAGCCTTAGTCTTTCTCATTCAAATACAAACTCCACCTAATTCCCCTTCCTCCATAAACCACGCCCCTCAACCCTCGCACAGCCTCTGGGTCCACCCATCTCACAGAGTTCCTCCCTTCGTTCCTTCTAGATTCAACTCTCCTTCGAGCCTTACCAGTTCCTTTTTTTTTTTTTTTTTTTTTTTTTTTTTGTTTGTAACTCTGGCTAGTCTAGAACTTTATATATAAAATCAGCTGGCCTTGAACTCCATTTGCCTCTGTCCCTCGAGTGCTGAGAGTAAAGCATCAAGGGGTTTATGTGTTGAACAGAGGGCTACTTGTGAGAGTCAGTCCTCTCCTTCCACTGCGTTCTCTGGGATCAAAGTTAGGTGGCCAGGCGTGGTGCCAAGTGCTCCTATCTGCCCAGCCATTCTCTAGGTCCTGAACACCGCCACCTGCTACAGAAATCATTTTAATTCCCTGCCTGCCTCTGTCTTAAACTCCATCCAAGATGTCCTCGGGCTCCGCCCACAGTCCCTCTTTCCCCTAAAGTTCCTCCCCAACCGCAGAAAACAGGTCCTCGCAGGCCCCACCTCCTCATGCTTAAGTGTCTCATTCTGCCCAGGTAGTTTAGCTGACACTTTAGAGTGAGTCATGTGCGGTGGCAGTCTCTATCCGAGTCGCGCATCTGTTTCCTCGGCCGGTCCAGTGGACTCAGACAGCACGGTGGAAACCCAAAACAAAGGTGGTGGGCTGCCGGCACCAGCGCCCCCTGCTCAGTCTTCCGACCACGGCTCTGTAGTGGTCCCGGAGCGCAAGGATATGCCGGAATTTGTGGTGACCGCGCTGCTCGCGCCCTCACGCCTGTCGCTGAAGCTGCTACGAGCGCTGGTGATGAGCCTGGTGTACTTGGCTGCCTTGGTAGCCGCGTTTGTCTACAGCTGCGTCGCGCTCACCAATGTGTTGTGCCACCCTCGCCGGGGCTGCTGCGGCCGCCAGAGGTCTGCCCCAGAGTGCCTGAGAGACCCCACGCTGGGCGAGCATTGTTTTCTAACCCTCAGGGTGAGTGTTCCTCAAAGGTAGGTTTCTTGAGGGTGGATGCAAAATGAAGAAAGGAGGTTGAAATGTCGAATGTGAACCATCCTTGGGGGCTCAAGCCTAGGGAGGAAGCTCCATTATTTCCTTACCCTTCAACTCTTACTTAGATTGTGTCCTTCTGCAGAGTTCCGGCCTGCGTCTGCACTACGTCTCTGCTGGTCGCGGCAATGGGCCCCTCATGCTATTTCTGCATGGCTTCCCAGAGAACTGGTATGTCTGGGTCCCCGGATCCTGGCGCTCACTAGAGTAGGGAAAGGTAGAGTTCTGACTGTGAGGTACTTAGGAAATGGGAACCGATAGATAGGATTGAGTAATCCTGGGATCCCACTATTTCCTTCCTCAAAAGTCCAGAACATAAATGTGGGGTGGCCCAAGGTATCTGCTGGGTTTAGGAGGTGCATCCTGCGGACGCTGACTAAATTCCCAACTTATCCGACAGGTTCAGCTGGCGCTACCAGCTGCGGGAGTTTCAGAGCCATTTCCACGTAGTAGCTGTAGACTTGCGTGGTTATAGCCCCTCTGATGCTCCAAAGGATGTAGATTGTTACACCGTTGACTTGCTGTTGACTGACATCAAGGATATCATCCTAGGCCTGGGTATGAGCTCATCTCCTCACTTTTGCTCCTTTTGGTACCCACTCCTACACGCCTACCTCACCCCTACAACATATTACACCATTGTGTTTGTCGCCTTCCACCACCAGGGTACTCCAAGTGCATCCTCGTGAGCCACGACTGGGGGGCCGCCCTTGCCTGGGATTTCTCAGTCTACTTCCCGTCCCTAGTGGATCGGATGATTGTGGTCAGTGGACCTCCCATGTCAGTATTCCAAGGTGTGTTGGGATGTGCTAAATGCCCGAGTATTCATCTGTGACCTGTCACCGTGTCAGGGACCCAGATAAATGATAGTACGCTTAGGAATGACGTAAATTGTTTTGAGCACTTTCAGGTTGGAGGTGAGTATAACAAAATGCTTCAGGCTGGGGACAGGGGATAGCTAAGTGGTTGTTTAATATCTTAGAAGGCCTAGATGTGATCTCCAGCATTGACAGAGAGAGAGAGAGAGAGAGAGAGAGAGAGAGAGAGAGAGAGAGAGAGAGAGAGAGAGAGAGAGAGAGAGAGAGAGGAAGGAGAACTGGGTCAGGATTGTTTCTGATTTTGTGTTTTCTTTTATTTTAGAGTGTTTACACACATAATCAAATAGACCTCTTGTTGCTAGAGCCTAATTTGTGCTTCCTATATATTTTCTACACCTAGATTTGAATAGATTGAAGGAAATTTATACAATAATCTTAGTGATTTCTTTAAAAGATTGATTAATTTTATGTACATGTGTACACTGTAGCTGTTTTCAGACACACCAGAAGAGGGCATCGAATCCCATTACAGATGGTTGTGAGCCACCATGTGGTTGCTGGGATTTGAACTCAGAACCTCTGGAAGAGCAGTCTGTGCTCTTAACCGCTGAGCCATCTCTCTAGCCTAGTCTTAGTGATTTTGTGTGTGAAGAAAAGTTTGGGAAGCTGTCTGTACTAGCATACACTTATTAATATCAGCACTTGAGAGGCAGGGACTGGAGGAAAGGCTCATCAGGGAAAAGCACTTGTTATTCAAAGAACCCAAGTTTGATTCCCAGTACCCAGATAATAGCCCACAGTTGCCTGTAACTCCAGTTCTAAAGACTCTAAATGTCCTAAACTGACTTCTGGATACCAGGCACACATGTGGTATGAATACATACATGTAGACACTATTAAACATCAATAAAAAAACAATTACAAGGGGTTGGGGATTTAGCTCAGTGGTAGAGTGCTTGCCTAGGAAGCACAAGGCCTTAGGTCTAAAAAGAAGCCAGGTATTGTGATACATGCCTTTAATCCCAGCACTTGAGAAGTAGAGGCAGGTAGATTTCCATGAGTTTAAGGCTAACCTGGTCTACATAGTGAGACCCTGCTTCATTAAAAACTGAACCAAATCAAACTAAAACATGAATTAAGTCTAAATAAATAAATAAATCAACACTTGGGAAGCCGAGGAAGGAGGATCGTGAGTTAGAGACCAGCCTGGGCTATATTGTTTCTTGTCTGAAACATAACATCACACACAGACACAGACACAGACACACACACACACACACACACACACACACACACACACACACACAGACGTGTACATTGAACCATCAGAGGTTAGCCATCATATACTTTTGATCCCAGCACTTGGGAAGCAGAGCTAGATGGATCTGTGAGTTCAAGTCCAGTCTGGTGTACATGGTGAGTTCCAAGTTAGCCAGGGCAATACAGTGAGACCCTGTCTCAAAAAAAAAAAAAAAAAAAAAAAAAAAAAACAAAAACAAAAAAACAAAAAACAAAAAAAACCAAACAAACAAAAAACCCAAACAAAAAAAAACCCAACAATTTAAATTTCTGGACATTTAAATTTTATGGATGAGGGTGGTCAACCTGCGCCTACAAGTTGCCTATAATAAACTTGCCTGTGAGCCATTATCCAGAGCTCTTGGGCTGATGAAAGTTTTAGCTTCATGTTCTAGTTGAGGGAAACTGAGGCAAAGGAAATGATGTCTGTGTTTTCTTTCTTTTACTTCCCTCTTCCATTGACTGATTGATTGATTGATTGACTGATTGATTGAGACGAGTCTCACTATGAAACTTGAGCTGGCCCAGAGCTTGTTTTATGTACCAGGTCTGCTGCTTTCTGCCTTCTGGATGTTGGGATCCAGTGCCTCTACGCTCGGCACTGACAGCAAGATATAAGGAACGAATGAATCTCACCACAGTACAATCAGATGGTCTTTCCGGCTATCTAGTGTCTTTTGTCACTTGACCTTTGTTAGCTGGTATGAGAGCGGTGGATAATAGAACCTAGAACTTCAAGATTGCCAACCGCATAGTCTGTCAGTGAACTACACTCCATAGCTTACCTGAATAGCATTGTGATCTTCATTATGATCAAAATCCATTTCTTTCTACCCTTTTCTGCGGGAGCCGGTACACAGTAGGTGATCAATAAATGTTTATTACCTGAAGCAGGGGGAGTATGGCAGGCCTAAGTAGGAGAAGCTTGTTGGTGCCTCCTGAGGGCACCCGGGAGCTTCAAAGGGAGAGATTCCCATTTTATTTTGAAGGGGTTTCTTTGTGCAGTTCTGGCTGTCCTGGAACTCACTCTTTAGACCAGGCTGACCTTAAACTCAGAGATCTGCCTGCCTCTGCCTTCTCAGTGCTGGGATTAAAGACCACCATCACCACTCAGTAAGAATTCTTTTTGTTATATGTTTATATGTATGCATCTGTGCTGCATGTATAATGGAGGCCAGAGGAGATCATTAGAACTAGAGTAACACATCACTTAGCACCACCCAACAGAGGTGCTGGGAAGCAGAGGTTTCTGGGAAAGCAGCAAGCACTTTTTTTTTTTTTTCTATTCTTTTTTTTTTCGGAGCTGGGGACAGCAAGCACTTTTTTTTTTTTTTTTTTTTTTGTTCTTTTTTTTGGAGCTGGGGACCGAACCACCCAGGGCATTGTGCTTCCTAGGTAAGCGCTCTACCACTGAGCTAAATCCCCAGCCCCAGCAAGCACTTTTAAACACTGAGTTTGCCCGGTCTGTAGCTGTGAAGACGACGTGGCAGGGCAGTACGGAGCCAGAGTGGGGTCATTGCCTTCACAGACAGGCAGTAGTGCTGTGCTAGAGGCCCATGTGCCCAAACTCTGTGTGTAGGAGGGTAGACGTATAGGACTGCCCCAATCCCAGACCTCACAGCCGTTATCTATTTATTCCCAGAATACTCAACCCGCCACATTGGCCAGTTATTCCGATCGAACTACATATTCCTGTTTCAGCTCCCCTGGCTGCCAGAGAAACTGCTGTCTCTGTCCGACTTCCAGGTGCAGTGAGGGTTACAGCCTAGGAATGGGGATAACAGATTGGGGGTAAGCAACCGAGGCACTGAAACCAGCACGTTTTTGTGTGCACCCAGATTCTGAAATCCATATTCACTCACCACAAGAAAGGCATCCCACGCCTGAGTCCTTGTGAACTTGAAGCGTTCCTTTATCCCTTCTCCCATCCCGGAGGCCTCTCTGGGCCCATCAACTACTACCGAAACGTGTTCAGGTAAGCCTCTACCGGGGAGAGAAGCCCAGCAAAGGGCCAGGCAAAGGAAATGAGAGTGGTCACTCTTCTGTCAACTTGTCTCTCTTGGCCACAGGAACTTCCCCCTGGAGCCCAAGGAACTGTCAAAACCCACACTGCTGCTGTGGGGGGAAAAAGACTTCTCCCTGCAGCAGGGGCTGGTGGAAGCCATCGAAAGCCATTTCGTGCCAGGCCGGCTGGAAAGCCACATTTTGCCAGGCAGTGGGCACTGGATTCCACAGAGCCATCCTGAGGAGATGCATCAGTACATGTGGGCCTTCTTGCAAGACCTGCTGGGCTAGAAATTCCTGTTCACCGGCCTAACAGGTATATGATATGTTGGAACACATATCCCCGTCCATGTATACCTGGGAGTCCATGCAGTGTGTGCATACAGGGTGGCCTCCCAGATCACCTGAAGCAGATAACTCTGAACTGCACACAAAAACATCTGTGGGTATCTTGCCTCACACATAGCATGGATGTCTGCCCTGTTCGAGCAGCCACTTTGATGCTGGTAGCCACGGGTGCCTCTCCTCGGTGGAGCTAGATGCTGGGACTGTCTTCCTCCTTCTCGAAGCCTGCCTGTCCCAACGGCTACACAGAACATCAATCCTAACCTTTCTGTCTTGTTTTCCACCCCAAGTCTGAAGTTTGAGTCCTCCTCAATATTGCACCCATTATATTTCTAACACGCAGGGATACTTCAATTGAAATGCTAATGAGCTAAGATGAACCACTGTGGAAAATATGACATCTCTGGAGCCTGGAAGACGGCTTAGTGACTAAAAGCATTTGTTTCTCTCGTAGAGGATTTGCGTTCCATTCTCAGCACCTTATATGGAGTTTCACGACCGTCCATAAATCCATGTCCAGGGGGTCTGACCCCCTCTCCTGGAATCCCTAAGCAATAGGCAGGCATTCAGTGTACACACAAACATGCAAGCAAAGTACCCCTACATATAAAAACATTCAATAAAGAATTTTTGTGTATGCGTGTTTCGAGACAGGGTCTCTCTCTGTGTAGCCCTGGCCATCCAGGAACTCACTCTGTAAACCAGGCTGGCCTCGAACTTAGAGATCTTCCTGCCTCTGCCTCCCAAATGCTGGAATTAAAGGAGAGCACCACCACTGCCCAGTAAGAAATAAATCTTTTTTAAAAATACAGTGTCTTGGGCTGGAGAGGTGGCTCAGTGGTTAAGAGCACGGACTGCTCTTCCAGAGGTCCTGAGTTCAATTCCCAGCAACCACATGGTGGCTCACAGCCATCTGTGATGGGATCTGATGCCCTCTTCTGGTGTGTCTGAAGACAGCGACAGTGTACTCACATACATGAAATAAATAAATCTTTGAAAAAAAAATAGTGTCTTGGTCACAATGGCTGTGTACTGACTGCTAAATCACGTAAGTGCAGAAAGTTGCAATGGACTGTCAATGAAGGTATCACTGGATTAAGAAAGATGGTGGCACTTTGTCACCAAACCTGACAGTCAGGGTTCAAGTGTATGTACCCACAGATAGACAACATAAGTAAATCAACTTTTAAAAAGAAAGGGGGTGTGCTCGCTTCGGCAGCACATATACTAAAAAAAAGAAAGGGGGTGCTCGGTGGTCACAATGGTGCACCCCTGTCACCTCAGCACTTGAAAAGTTGGGACAGGAATACCGTTGAATTCAGAGCCACCCTGGGACATGTGACAGTACCATGTCTTAATAAATAGCAACGGCCTTGTCCCTCATGCTGTGGATGGAGTTGTGAAGAACTCAGGTGTATTCAGGATTCAGCCTCACCTACAATCCTCTACCATGGCCAAGGAAGGCACTGCTGCTTGAGGTGTAATGGTCAATACTGCTTTACAAAAGACCTCCCTAGGGCTGGAGAGATGGCTCAGTGGTTAAGAGCACCCGACTGCTCTTCCAGAGGTCATGAGTTCAATTCCCAGCAACCACATGGTGGCTCACAACCATCTGTAAAGAGATCCGATTCCCTCTTCTGGTGTATCTGAAGACAGCTACAGTGTACTTATATATAATAAATGAATAAATCTTTAAAAAAAAAAAAGACCTCCCTCCTCTGAGATAACCTAGTGCTTGGCCTCTGTTGGTACCAAGCCCATCTGTGTGCTTACGTCCAACCGTGATGAGCCAACGTATGTCAAGTCAGTGGAGGTATTTTGTGTTAGGCACCAAACCAACCTGATTGAGGTTGGTGAGAACAAGAAGCTAGGGGAATGGATAGGCCTCAAAAGGGAGGGAGAGGGGAAGCCGGGTAAAGCAGCTAATTTGCAGTTGTAATAATGGTTATGGAAAGAGTACTTCAAATGCAAAAAATGAATAAGTTTTGCCTCGTTTTCTCAAAAAAAAAAAAATCAATCAATCAATCAATCCAAGAGTGAGGAGCCTCTCTGCTGCTTCCTAATTACCTCAGGAGGTAAGGTTCCTCACAGGAAACAGGCGAGTGAGCCCACTCCTCTCAAGTCAAACTGAGGGCAGATCCCGAAGATCCCGGTCTCTATCATGACTGGATTCAAGTCAAGTTAAATGCTCTCTTCTTAGCCTGCCTCAGATGCCCGAGGAAACAGCTTTGAATTCTGTTTGAAAGCTGGCTGTGCTGGAATCAGCACAAGAAAGGGCCAGCTCCTGAATAGACATCTGAGATCAGGCAAAACGGCTCAGCAGGGGGGTTGGGGATTTAGCTCAGTGGTAGAGCACTTGCCTAGCAAGCGCAAGGCCCTGGGTTCGGTTCCTGGCTCCGGAAAAAAAAAGAAGAAAGAAAAGAAAAAAAAAAAAAAAAACCAGCTCAGCAGGTAAAGGTGCTCCCCACTAAGCCTGAGGACCCGATGGCTTCAATCCCTGAGGCTCACACAACAGCTCAGAACTGACTCCCACAACTTGTTCTCTGACCTCTGCATGCGCACCATAATACTACTTCTGCGCACACACACACACACACACATACACGTTTATATATATATATATGTGTGTGTGTGTGTGTGTGTGTGTGTGTGTGTGTGTGTGTGTATGTATGTATGTATATACGAATAAATGGGCACCAATGGGATTTGAGACCTCCAGCCTCCAGCTTTTAGAATCTTCTGCTCCAAGTAAGCCTTTTTTTTTCTACTTAGTAGGCCAGGCTGGTGTTGAACTGGAAATCCTCTTGCCAAAGCCTCTTGAGTGCCGGAGTTACACGCATGTGCTAACATATTTGGCTTAGCCAAGATTCTGCTGTGTGCGTCTAAAGGCCTGTATACTCAGCATTGCAATGGTAGGGTTACAAATGGACAGTGAAAGCTGGGCATGGCAGATGGTGCAAACTTGTGAGGCCAGGACAGTGGAGGTTGTGGCAAAATGACCACAGGTTTGAAGCCAGCCTGAGCTATACAGTAAGAAGGAAGCTAATTTACACTACCATGTAAGACCCAGTCTTAGAAAATTAGAACAAAGGGTTGGGGATTTAGCTCAGCGGTAGAGTGCTTGCCTAGCAAGAGCAAGGCTCTAGGTTCAATCCCCAGCTCCGGAAAAAAAAAAAAAAAAAAAAAAACTAGAACAAGGGCTGGAGAGATGGCTCAGTGGTTAGAGCACTGACTGCTCTTCCAGAGGTCCTGAGTTCAATTCCCAGCAACCACATGGTGGCTCACAACCATCTGTAATGAGATCTGATGCCCTCTTCTGGTGTGTCTGAAGACAGCGACAGTGTACTTATATATAATAAATGAATAAATCTTAAAAAAAAAAAACTTTAATCTTTAAAAAAAAAAAAGAAAAAGAAAACTAGAACAACGTTTTCAAAACAAGTATGAGGTGGACCACCAGTTCCAGACTGATTGTAATAGTCAAAATAATGTTATTGTCTAGTCCTTTATAGTTAATAAATTAACTGATGTATTTATTTATTTTGAGACAGGATCTCACTAGGTAGTCCCGGCTAGCCTCAAATATACAGGGACCTACTTGTCACTTCCTCCTGAGTGTTGGGATTAAAGACACAGCCACCATGCCCAACTATTATTTTGTCTGTATGCATGCATGCCTGGTGTCCGTGGAAGAGGACATTAGGTCTCTTGGAACTGGAGTCACAGGCGGTTGTGAGTCTTCGTGTGTGCGCTGGGACCTTAAGTCCTCTGCCAGAGCAAGAAGTGCTCCTAAGTGCTGGGTTTATGGCTGTGCACTACCTTTAACTTGGTGTTCTTTTCTGGTTTTAACAGTTTTTCATGACAGGGGTTTTCTCTGTAGCCCTGGCTGTCCTGGAACTCTAGATCAGGCTGGCCTAGAATTCAGAGATTGTTCTGCCTCTGCTTCCCAGGTACTGAGACTAAAGGCTCTTGTCACCCTGCCCAGCCTGTTTTACACTTTTAAAATTCCTCTGTGGGTCCTGGGGATTGAACTCAGCCTGTCAATTTTGGCACCAAGCACCTTTACCCACCGAGCCATTTCGCTGGCCCTCTCTCCTTTTAAAAATTACATTTGATTTATTTATCTCATGTGCCCGTGTGTGTGTGTGTGTGTGTGTGTGTGTGTGTGCGCGTGTGTGTGTGTGTGTTGTACAGATGGGATGTCAGAGGACAGCTTGTAGAAATTGGTCTTTCTGTCTACCATGTGGTCCTGGGACCAGAATGTAGATCAGGCTTGGTGACAGGCAACTTTAGCCAATGAACCATCTCACTTACCCTCCTTTTGTTTTTAAAATTACATCTGTCTGTCTGTCTATTCTGTGTGCTCTAGTGTTACATTGCTTGTTATGAAGTCAGAAGACAACTTGCAAAAGTTCTTTCTTTCTCTCCCTCTACTATGTGTGTCCCAGCAGCAGTCAAACTTGACCTTTGCCAGATAAACTATTTTGCCCGTCCCCATTACTCTGATTTTTGCTCACTCCCTAGGAAAAATGTTACCTTTAGCTTTCTTTCTTTCTTTCTTTCTTTCTTTCTTTCTTTTTTTTTTAAAGATGTGGACCTCAATATCACCTGTTTTTTAAGAGCTTGGGAGACCTGGAAATGCCTTCTATTTTGGAAATGAGCCTGCCTAGCCAGAGCCCTCTGTGCTGGCCTTTGCTCTCTGCCCTCTTCGTTCCTAAAGAGACATGCTTTTTACTCAGCGTATAGACAGCAGCCATTTCTGTGGGTTCTGGGGATAGAATGTGAGTCAAGGGGCTTGGAATTCTGAAGTTCACAGAGCAAGAGGGAATAGAGGGTTCTGCCAGTGAGTGACAGAACTCAGATAAGGGGTCCCGGAGTAGCCACAGTCTCGTAGGGGAGGGGAGGGGTGCACTTTTCCCAGGAGTCTGGAAGCAGCCACTAGGAAAGTCCGAGGAAGGAATGAGTTCCAGGCATTGGTATAACCGGGAGGCCAGTCACTGCTCCCAGGCCATCAGAAGCTGTAAGCAGACTGATTGTCAAAGAGAGCCGGGAGATTTTTTTAGCAGAGGAGAGACACGGCTTGCATTTTGAAGAGCTGCCTGTGGCGGCTGGACAGTTCATGCAAGAATGCGCGCGGGGAGACAGGAAAGGACTTTCTCAGACTGCAGGGGGCGGGGGATGGGGGACAGAGGACAGGGACTGGGGGGTGGGGTTGGACGTGACCCCTAGGGCCAAGCCTACACACACTATAGGCTCTTTCTCCCCGTAGATCAGGAGGAGGGGCTCTCAGATCCTAAAGTAGAGGTCCGGGGAGAAAAAAAATCTGTAGGCCTGTTGAGGACCTACCAGGGTGGTGGGTCCACCGGTGGTTGCTAGGGTGACGGGAGAAGGGTTGATGGTTGACCAGAACGAGATAGCGGTTGTCTGGGTGACTAGAGAGGCCCAGGCAAAGGCTGACCACAGACTTGGACAGTTGCTGGGATGGTTGCCAGAGTAACCAGAAGGCTCTGCCTTCCCCCTTCATCTACCCCCCCCCCAAACTCCCGTCATGAAGTAGAACAAGGGAGAGGGAGCAGGCGGAAGAAGGGTCTTCTGAAGGAGGGGTAATATTCCTTGGGCAGAATCCTCTGGCCAGCCCTAGCCTGAGCTAATCAATGGGGAAGTGAATTTCTTCTGACCCAGGGACCCAGCATATGCCTCACTTTGGGCCACAGTGGAGGGCTGGGTTCTCTAACCC
This sequence comes from Rattus norvegicus, assembly GCF_021556685.1. Lineage (NCBI taxonomy): Eukaryota > Metazoa > Chordata > Mammalia > Rodentia > Muridae > Rattus > Rattus norvegicus. The sequence goes on along the minus strand of NC_141540.1, from coordinate 16,408,168 downwards.
TTGCCTTCAGCCCACTTTCCATCATTCATTCATTCATTCATTCATTCATTCATTCATTCATCCATTCATCCATTCATCCATTCATCCATCAGTTCACATCGCACTGGTCGAACACCATCAGCCCTGCTCCAGAGAAAGGGCAGAGGGAACACAGCAGAACAGGGACAGAGATATGACAAGGATGTAGTCAGGTCCCAGGAGAATAAGTAACTGGGCAGGGACAATGAACAAGTAGGAGGAGGAAAAGGAAGTCTGCCTGGAAGAGGTTGTCACAGAGTTGAACTGTGGAGAAAAATGTGTCCCACCCTAGGGAGCCTCTCACCCACGCTGATTTCTCATTCCCTTGAGACTAGAGACTGGTGAGTGTTAAGATGACGTGGGGTTGTAAAAGACACTAAAATACCAGCAAGGGAGGGGCCTGGATAAGTTTGTACATGAAACATTATTTGGGGGCTAATAAGGGGGCTCAAATGGCGTGGGGGCAGAGACAGAGACAGACTGAACTGGGAGACACAGATGCGCGGGGAAGGCACGGAGGCAGATTAAAGACATGTATAGTTTAAGAGACCTGGACTTGGAATAGAGATCTAGAAACATCTCACAGGTTAAGGACAGAGGCAGCTTTAGCATGCACTGGGAGTCGGGGGTGAGGGGGTGGAGTACTAAAGCTGAGGCTTCTCTCCATAGGAAAGAGGGCCCCGGGATCTTAGGAAGAAGCCAATCAGGCTCGCGCGCACACTTCCGTTCCCCAGCAATGGAACCGCGCCAGGGTGTCAAAAGAAGCGCTGCTCGATCGAGGGTGAGGACCAAGCATGCAGACTACTGTAGGACTCAGAAAGCCAAGCTTTTCACAACATCAAGAAGGAGGAAAATTGGAAGGCTGACAGAGCCTCTCTGAGGGAGATTAACCAGGGGTGGCCAGAGGTCTAGGGACTGTTGGGAACCTAGTGGGTGGGCATAGGATGGGGAAAGCGTCAGGAGCTTCTGACTCGACATGGGAAAGAAAGGCTGTCTACTGAGCCTAGAGACAGGTTTCTGGACAAAGGAACTTTGGTTAAGGGTCACAGCAGCGGAAGTGACTCCGTAGGGAGGGACCCAAGAACTAGTCGTCTCTCTTCCCAAATCATCTTCTGTCAGCGCTTCCATCGGTCCAGCCCTGCCGAAAGCATAAGCAAGGGAAGAAAGGAGATGTGCTAGGAGGAGATAGGGCTGGTTCGGCCATTGAGAGACGAGCACTGGCTGTGTAAATAGAGCTTCAGCCTGAGGCTAAGCGGGAGGGAAGAATTGATCTTCTAGCACTGTTTGTTTTCATTATGTCCCTGTGTGGCAAGCCACTCCCTCACTTTTAAAGTTGTCTTTTTAGTTTTCATTTATTTATTTTGTTTATTGAGACGGGGGATACCAGCTGTTCTAGCTTCTTTTTTTTTTTTTTTTTCCGAGACAAGGTTTCTGTGTATAGTCTTGGCTGTCCAGAACTCATTCTGCAGACCAGGCTGGCCTTGAACTCCGAGATTTGCCTGTCTCCGCCTCCTGAGAGCTGGGATTAAAGGCGTCCCCCACAAAGGCCTGACTGCTCTAGGCTTTTTAAAGAACGCTTATTTTATTTATATGTGTGCCCGAGTTTATGTGCGGCTGTGTCAGTTTATGTGCACTCTGTATGCGCAGGCTTTTAAGAATAGCATCTTTTAGAGGTTGGAGCGATCTCTCAGTGGTTAGGAGCATGTCTTATTATGTCAGAGGACCTGAGTTTGGTTCCCAGCACCTACAGCAGGAGCCTCACAAACCACCTCTCACTCCAGCTCTAGAGAGCCTGACACCCTCTTCTGGGTCTGTGGGCACCTGCAAACGCGTGTGCGCACAAAACTGTGTGAGCACGCATGTAAACGAGTGCACACACACACACACACACACACACACACACACTTAAAAATAAAATAAGTACTTAAATGTTATCTCTTAAACTTTTTACACTGTTAGGAATCTAACCGAGAACTGCACAGCTCCTTCAGTGAGCTACAAACACTTCAGTCCAGGGAAGCAACCTCCCTTTTTTTTTCCGGAGCTGAGGACCGAACCCAGGGCCTTGCTCTTGCTAGCCAAGCGCTCTACCACTGAGCTAAATCCCCAACCCCGCAACCTCCCTTCCTTAAAGCAAGAAGAAAGGGTGGAAGGGGGCCTGTGCTTAGAAGTAGAGGTGACACTCTTTCCTCTGCCAAAACGGCTTCAGCAGTAGTTCAGCCAAACTGAAACGAGTTTCCTCTTCTCCACTACCCCCCCCCCCATCTTCTCCCTCCAAAAGCCCTATCAGCCACCATTCCTTCTGATCTAATGGGGACTGGGATATCTGAATCCAGACAAGGGGCTCTCAGGGTATGGACCGGCCCTGGTGCTGCATACATTTCAAGTCATTCAAGTAACAGTTACCAGGATCAGGGATCGGGGAGTTAGCTCAGTGGCAAACACTTGCCAAGCAAGTATGCCTTAGGTTCTAGCTCTAGCACGAAGCTACGTAAGACAATTATGTAGCTTCTTGTGCACCAGACTGTATGCTCGTCAGTAGGGATCCAGCATTGTGGGCAGGGAGCCCACAGAGCTTGTAGTTGGATGGGGGACCCACGCAGGATCACACAGAAAATCTGGAACTCGGAGGAGAAGGCCATGGTAGCTTGGGACTGGGTGTTCCCTAAGAGACAAGAAGATGGGATTTTTTTTCAAGAATGATCTGTTTACAAGATTATCAGATCATCCTCTTAAACTAAAATTCTCCACTGTTTCCCACTGTACTCATTGTAGAATGGTCTCGTGAAACTCAGCCTTCTAGTTCCCCTGACCTCTTGCTAACTCTACCCCAGAGCCCTGCTTCCTACTTCCTAGTTCCAAGGGGAGTGACTATTTACTGTCCCCTTACCTGGAACATCCTTCCCCAGGCTGCTGGCCTCCCCAGTTCATTTTTCTCTGATTCTCTTTCCTCAGCCAAGCCATTCTGTATTTCCTCGCCACACCTCCCTCCCTTCCTCCTGCCACAATTTAACCATCATCTCTCAGTAGGTTTTGTTTTGTTGTTTTCTTTCCCCTCTAGGAACTAAGGATTGACATGTTGGGCAAATTTCTACTACTGAGCTATACGCCTGTATACGCCTGTATACGTCTGTATTTATTATTTATTTATTTACTTAATGTATTTATGAGTACACTGTAGTTATTTTCAGACATACCAGAAGAGGGCTTCAGATCTCCCTGCTCAGCTCCTCTGAGTATCATACGCAACTCACCTAATGCATAAATACATACATTTTAAGTTGGGATCACTAACTTAAATGTAAGTGGCTGGGTCTGTCTCTTCCTCTCCCCTGCCCCAGCAACCTAAATTTACAGTTTTGTTTTCCAGCCCCTTTTTTTTTAAGATTTATTTTTTTATATATGTGGGTCCACTGTCACTGTCCTCAGACACACCAGAAGAGGGTATCAGATCCCATTACAGATGGTTGTGAGCCACCATGTGGGTGCTGGGATTTGAACTCAGGACCTCTGGGAGAGCAGTCAGTGCTCTAACTGCTGAGCCATCTCTCCAGCCTCAGTCTTTAACGTCTTATTATGTTTTTTTATTTTTAATGATTTTAATTTTTTTAAAGATTTATTCATTTATTAAATATAAGTACACTGTAGCTGTCTTCAGACACACCAGAAGAGGGCATCAGATCTCATTACAGATGGTTGTGAGCCACCATGTAGTTGCTGGGAATTGAACTCAGGACCTCTGGAAGAGTAGTCGGGTGCTCTTAACCACCTCTCCAGCCTGATTTTAAATTTTTATGCACGTGTTTTGCCTGCTTGTCTATACGTGTGCCACGTGCCTGTGGACGCCCTCCGACGACAGATTCCCCTGGAACTGGGTTATAAGCAGTCGTGGGCTGACATGTAGGTGCTAAGAATTGGTTCAGGTCCTCTGCAGCAGGGATGTGTCATAGTAACTGCTGAGCTGTCTCTCCCAGGCTATATTTTTCCTTATATTTATAGTTGGGGGAACCACACGCATACTAGGGAGTGCCATGCCACATGTTTAGCTGTTTGTTTGCTTGCTTGGTTGTGTGTGGCTTAGCTGTTATTTGTCAACCTTACAGAAACTAGGATTATTTTGGAAGAGGAAACCTCAACTGAGAAAATGCCTCCTTCAGACTGACTTATAGGCAAGTCTGGGAGGCTTTCCTATTTGATTAATGATTGATATGGGATGGGAGGGCTCAGCCTGTGGTGGGAGGTGCCACGCTGGCATGTGGTCTAGAGTTGTATAAAAAAAAGGAAGATGTGCAAGCCGTGAAAAGCCAGTCAGTAAGCAGCAGTTCTCCAGGGTCTTTGCTTCGGTTCCTTCCTTGAGTTCCTGCCCTGGCTTCCTTGATGTTAGTCTGGTCTGTGAGGTGAAATAAAGGCTCTCCTTTCCAAGCTGCTTTTGGTTTTCACACTTTATCACATCAACAGGAAGCAAACTAAGGGAGTAGAGAGATGGCTCCGTGGTTCACAGCAAAGACTGCTCTTCTAGAGGACCCAGGTTCAATTCCCAGCACCGGCATGACAACTCTCCTGTCGGTAGCTCCAGTTCCAGAGGATCTGGCACCCCCCACACAGACATACATGCAAGGAAAAAGTTAATGCATGTAAAAATAAGTAAATCTTAAAACAAAACAAAAAAAAAAGCAAATTAAGGTAGGGTTTGTTGTTGTTTTTGAGACGGAGTATCACTGTGTAAATTCACAGTCCTCCTTGGCACCTGAGTACTGTAGTTACAGGCATGGGCCACGAGGCTAAGCCTCCTTTTTTTTTTTTTTTTCTGTCTCTCATCAGAGAAACTGGCTCTGACTTAGATCACTTCCATCTACAATAGGCCTTTGCCAGGCTGGATGTGTTGATTAGCATCCTAGTACTTGGAAGGCTGAGGGAAGGAGAATCTAGTTGTCTTAGTCACCATGACTAAGGTAACTCTTTTTTTTTTTTTAAGATTTATTTATTTACTTATTATATATAAATACACTGTAGTTGTCTTCAGACACACCAGAAGAGGGTATCAGACATCAGATCATAATACAGAAGCTTGTGAGCCACCATGTGGTTGCTGGGATTTGAACTCAGGACCTCTAGAAGAGCAGTCAGTGCTCTTAACCACTGAGCCATCTCTCCAGCCCCCAAAGGGGCTCTTACAAGGACAACATATAATTGGGGCTGGCTTACAGGTACAGAAGTTCAGTCCATCATCCTCAAGGCAGGGAGCCTGGCAGCATCCAGGCAGGCATGGTACAGGAGGAGCTGAGAGGTCTACATTTTCATCTGAAGGCTGCTAGCACAATACTGGCTTCCAGGCAGCTAGGATGAGGGTGTTAAAGCCCACGCCCACAGTGGCGACCACACCTCCTGATAGTGCCACTCCCTGGGCCGAGCATATACAAACTGTCAAACAATGTTCAAGTCCGGCTTGGGTTACATATTAAAACCTCGTCTCAGAAAACAAGCAGGGCTTGGGTGCAGCTCGATTGGTACATTGTTTGCTTAGCAGACAACAAAGCCTTGGATTTGATCCTCCGCACACAGAATGAATGTGGTGTTACATACCTAATCCCAGCACTTGGCAGGTAGAAGAAGAAGGAACAGAAAAGCAAGATTGTCTTTGGCCGTATAGCGAGTGAGTGAGTCACTTCAAGGCTAGTCTAGAGCACGTGAGAGCGTGTTTCATAAACAACAGACAAAAAAACAAACAAACAATCTGGTCAGATGGCCCAACTGGTAGTTGTGACCAGGGTCTGCATCATAGGAGAGAACCAACTTCTACAAGTTGCCCTCTGACCTCCACAGAGACCACAGCACACATGCTATTCAGGTATGCACACGCATATATACACAAATAAATAATGTTTAAAATGTAATTAAGAAGGCTGAAGACATGGCTCGGCGGTTAAGAGCACTGGCTGCTCTTCTAGAGGACCCAGGTTCGATCCCCCAACACTCAACATGGCGGCTCAAAACTCCAGTCCCAGGGGCTCCCATGGCCTTTTGTGGCTTCTAAAGGCATCTGGCACTCAAGAGGTGCACAAATATATATCTATATGATATATATATATACACACACACACACACACACACATATATATATATGATATGTGCATGTGCGTGTGTTTGCATGTGTGTGTGTGTGTGTGTGTGTGTGTGTGTGTGTGTGTAGTACCTTCATTATTGTCAGGAATGGTTTGTTATTTCTCACACAAGCCACCCTATGCCCATGTCAGACCCTCTCTGACACTGCTTTCCTTTCCTCATTCCTGGGCCTGGTGTCCTCCTGTTCACTTTTCTTAGCAGTTAGGAGCACTGGCTGCCCTTCCAGAGGACCCAGATTTGATTCCCAGCACCCACACAGCAGCTCACAACCATCTATAACTCCAATTTCAGGGGGTCTGACACCCTCTCTTGGCCTCTGAAGGCATCAGCCAGGCACAGGGTGCACAGAAGTACATGCCGGCGAAACGCCACCTACATACCTAAAATAAAATAGTATTTACAAAAATAAACCTTGTTCCTGGTGACTCCGTGGGTAGTGCGCTTGTCTAGCGTGCACAGAGCCCTGGGTTGAGTCTCTACTGCACAAAGTAGGCATGGTGTGTTGGCTGCGACCTCAATGCTCAGAAAGTGGAGGCAGTTTAGGAAGTCCAAGGTCAGCCGCAGCTCTACAACAAGTTCAAGGCTAGTTTGGGATGCATGGAACTTGTCTCAACCCTACCCCCACCCCCGATGAAACAGGGTCAGAGAGAGAGAGAGAGCTCAGTGGATTAAGTCACTTGCCACCAAATTTGGCAACCAGCGTTCCATCCCAGAAACCACGTGATGAAGGAAGAAAACCGACTGACTTCTACATGCACAAAATGTCTCACGCACGTATAAACTAAACAAGTAACGTTTAGTTTAAAACAAAATCAGCGGGGGGCTGGGGATTTAGCTCAGTGGTAGAGCGCTTACCTAGGAAGCGCAAGGCCCTGGGTTCGGTCCCCAGCTCCAAAAAAAAAAAAAAACAAAACAAAATCAGCGGGGTTGGGCATTTGGCTCAGTGGTAGAGCGCTTGCCTAGCAAGCGCAAGGCCCTGGATTCGGTCCCCAGCTCCGAAAAGAAAAAACAAAACAAAACAAAACAAAATCAGAGCTGAGCACACCCGTGGCACTCAACTTTAATCCCAGCACTTGGAAGGGAGAGGTAGGTAAATCTTGGCAAGCTTGAGGACAGTCTGGTATACATATGGAATTCCTGGGCAGCCCAGGGATACCTAATGTGTCTCAAAATTGAAATAAATGAATAAATGACTGGAGAGATGGCTGAATTCAATCCCTGGTGCCCATGTGTTAGGAGAGAATGGATTCTCTGACCTCTACGCTCGTGCCCCGCCTCCCTTCAAAATAAAAACACATTTTAAAGATTTCTTTTAAAAAGAAGAAATTAAAACAACAACAACAACAACAACAACAACAACAACAAAAACAACCAACCAAACAAACAAAAAAAGAATTCCTCTCCAGGAAGCCCTGCCTCCCTACAAGCAAAAGTCTTCTCGCCGCCGCTGAGCTCTCTCCCTTTGATTCAGCCTTTTTCACAAGGGGCTGGAGATGTCTTTATCTCCCTCTGTGGCCACAGCCTTCCCACAGGAAACAGCGGTTTTTTGAGGATCAGAAGAAAGATGAGTGCCCCAAGAGCTGAGAACAGAGAAGGGTAAGCCCGGAAGTGACCGGGAGGGTAAGGATGCTTGTAAAAAGCTGTCCGGTGGTTCCAAAACACCCTCTTCAGAAACATTCGGATGCTCCTGGGATCCAGAGAAGGTCCTACAGCTAGAGCCCTCAGGTCCTTTCCATCTGACTGGAATCTTTCTCTTACAATGGATGGTCTCGGGGTGCGCCGAGATCCCCAGCACAAAAAGCATCTAAGGAATCTGTTAATCCTGCGGCTCCTGTCCATGGGAAATTGCGAACCCAAGGGTGAGGATGACATGGAGGAGTAGAAGCTAAAGGAAGATACAGCTACAAAACAGGAATTGGACAGAAATCCTTTTCAAATCCCTGCTGCGCTTCTCTAGCTGCGGCAGAAGCATTGCCCAAGATCCCGGAGTCCCAAGGGCACAGGACGGGCGCAGTGATCGTTCCCACAACCTTGCAGCCTTTTGAGGCTCAGACCTGTGTGGTGTGGATGGGCAAGCCCCTCCTCCCCTGACCCTGCTGGCTGCCTTGGCTAGGGACTACATTTCTCCTCCATGAGCTCAGTCCCTGGGGACTTGGGACATGGGTCCAGGCCAAGACACAGCTGTAGGAACTCGGACTAGGAACCTGAGAACATGCCCTTAGCTTTTCCTCCCAGGACCTCCCTCTGCATAAACTCTTCAGCAAGATCCTCACACCCAGGAAGGGTACTGGAGAGAGGCAAGTGTTGCACGTGTGTATGGCGGAGCTGGACTCCAGGACATGTGGGTTGGGGACCCAGGCAGGACTGGTAACACAGCCTCCCTGGGATCTTCTTTTTCTCTCTCCTCCCCGCACCCCCATTCCCACCCGGGATGTTCTGATACCTGAATTACCAAAATGCTTAGAGTGGCACGGTCATTGTCCTTAATAACTTCACCTCCCTGCCTCAAACCTTCTGAGCCTTTGACAGGCTGTTTCCAGGGTAAGAACACTAGTCCCATGCCCAGGACAGCTCTTCACCAACCCTCCTCCTTTTCTTCCCTCATCCCCTAAGCCATTTGTCATTTGTTTACTTACTTGTCTGTGTTTCCTTTTAAATTACACTTAATTTTTTTGTTTTTATTGTTCTGTGTTTAGCATGAGTGTTTTACCTATGTGTATGTGTGTGTTTGTATATGTATATATGTATATATATATGTATATATGTGTGTATATGTGTGTGTCATATGCGTGTGTGCGTGCATGAACTTGAACTCACAGAGATATGCTTGTCTCTACCTTCTTTTTTTTTTTTTTTTTGGTTCTTTTTTTCAGAGCTGGGGACCGAACCCAGGGCCTTGCGCTTCCTAGGTAAGCGCTCTACCACTGAGCTAAATCCCCAGCCCTTGTCTCTACCTTCTAAATGCTGGGTTAAAAGCTTGCACCACCACACCACTGTTGCCTGGCTTTTATTTTTTTAACCTTAAACTTTTAATCTTCCTGCCCCCACCTGTTAGGATTACAGCTGTCACCTCCATACTTACTTACCTCTCTCTCTCTCTCTCTCTCTCTCTCTCTCTCTTTAATGATTTATTTATTTATTTCATGTATGTGAGCACACTGTCTTCAGACACACCAGAAGAGGGCATCAGATCCCATTACAGATGGTTGTGAGCCACCATGCGATTGTGGGATTTGAACTCAGGACCTCTGGAAGAGCAGTTGGTGCTCTCAACCGCTGAGCCGTCTCTCCAGCCCCTTTCTTTCTCCTTTTTAAACTATGTTTTTTTGAGATTTTGTTTATTTTTGTTTTATTTAGATGGATGGTCTGTCTGTATGTGTGTCTGTGCACTATGCATGTGATACCCACAGAGGTCAGAAAAGGACATTTTGGATCCTCTGGAACTAGAGTTCCAGATGGCTGTGAACTATTGCGTGGTTGCTGGGACTCAAAGCTGGATCCACTGGAAGAACAGTCATGACTCTTAACCACTGGGCCCACTCTCCAGCTTCAGAAAATCATGTTTGCTAGGAATCAACCCAGGGCTAATATGTGAGCCAATGTCTCCTGAGCATTGGAATTTCAGGGGTGTGTCCCCAGGCCTGGCTTAAATGTGTGTTTTAAAAACATGTGTTGTGGGTCAGTTTCTGCCTGGAGAGGAAACAAAAGGGTCCTCTCATCATGGACAGAGAGAAAAGTCTGGGCTAGGGCCATGAAAAGTGCAGGCCCGCTGGTTGAAGATAGTTTGATACAGGTTAATGGAAGTGTTTTTAAGAGATAATGGCTTGTGCTAGACCTAGTGACCTGAATTTGATTCCCAGAACCCACACAGTAGAAAGAACTGACTTTCAGGTTGTCCCTGTGACCTCTGTACACGTGTGGCAAATGCACGTCATCACACTCACATACACAAAGTAAGTAAAACACAATTTCGTTTCATTACTAATGTCGAGCATGTGTGTGTCTGGGCATGGGTTTACGCATGTGAGTGCAATTGTCTTTGGAGTTAAGAGTCAAATACCCTGGAGTTTGAGCTACTGGTATCTGTGAGTAGTTCATCATGGGCGCTGAGAATCCAACTCAGGTCCTCCTCAAGAACTCTGAGCCGTTCTCCAGCCGGTAAGATCTGGAGCTTTGGCTGTCCTCGAACTTGCTCTTTAGACCGGGCTGGTGTAGACCAGGCTGGCCTCTGCCTGCTGAGTGCTGGGATTAAAGGTGTGCACCACCACTGTTGGGCATGATTTTTTTTTCCACAATGGGGGTTGCGCAACAGGATGGGGAGGTGGGGCTTGGATTTCCTCCTGGGCTCACAGCAGAGGAGGAACTTGTGCTGCACCTGCCCAAGCTGATTAAAGAGACATAGCTGAGTCAGTCGACAGCTGACTCAGCACATTGCCGTGAGTCAGCCTACCGCCTTATGCAACCTATTTTTTCCTTTCTTTGTCCAATCTTTACCCCTTCCTTATCCCTCCCTTGCAATCCACATGGCCAGGAGTCCCTTACCATCTGAGTTCTTTTTAAAAAAAAAATTTATTATTTCTTTATTTATATGAGTACACTGTAGCTGTCTTCAGGTACACTAGAAGAGGACATCGGATTCCATTACAGATGGTTGTGAACCACCACGTGGTTGCTGGGAATTCAACTCAGGACCTCTGGAAAAGCAGTCAGTGCTCTTAACCACTGAGCCATCTCTCCAGCCCCAAATCTGAGCTCTTAATGTTAGGGATGTAGGTAATTGGTACAGCTGGTTGCTTGCCATGCACCAGGTCCTGGGTTCAACCTTCACAACTGCAAAACAAAAACTAATGACTAGGCAGACATAGTGGCAGACACTTTTTTCTTAAAATGCACATTGGTGTTTTGCCTGCTTGTATGTTTGTGTGTGACAGTATGAGGGTGTCACATCCTGGCGTTATAGACAGTTGTGAGCTGCTATGCGGGTGCCAAGGATTGAAACCACGTCCTGAAGAAGAGCAGTCAGTGCTCTTAACTGTTGAGTGTCTCTCAGCCCCAAGTGGCACTCACCGTTAATCCCAGCACCCAGGAAGCAGATCTCTGTGAGTTCAGGCCAGCCTGGTCTACAGATTGAGTTCCAGGACAGTCAGGGTAGACTGGGTAGAGAGTCCCTGTCTCAAAAAAACCAAACCAAACAAAAGCTAACAACAGCGACAGGGCTGGTGAGACGGCTCAGCGGGTAAAGCTACTTGCTAGGCAAATCAGGTGACCTGATTTCCATCCACAGAGCCCACACAATGAAGGGGACAACCTATGTCATTAAACTACCCTCTGACTCCACACTGGAGCCATGGAATATATGAACATACACACACACATGTACACACACACACACACAGACACACAGACACACAGACACATAGACACACACACACACACACACACACACACACCACCACCACCCACCCACCCCCACACACACACATGTACGCATACACACACGTACACATACATACACATACATACATACACACACAGACACACACACACAGACACACACACATGTACGCATACACACACGTACACATACATACACATACATACATACACACACACACACCACCACCACCCACACACACACAGACACACACACATGTACACATACACATACACACATACACATACACACATACACATACATACATACACACACAAACACACACAGACACACACACAGACACACATACACACACATGTACGCATACATACACATACATACATACACACACACACACACACATATGCACACATACTATCAAAACAGCAAACTCAGCTCCTTTACAGGGCATCCGTGAAATTACTTTGTCAAGGTTATTTAGCTCCGCCCACAAGTTAGGCAGATAGCTCTTCTCCCATACAAGGGACACACCCATGAGAAGGGAGTGGCAGCATCAATTCTAACACCACCCTCTAATCAGCCATGTTCCCTCTTTTTCATGCTTTCCTTTCTCACTGATGTCCCCCTGTCAGTCACCATCACCCCATCCCACGGCAGCCTTTGGAAGCCATCTAAGGAGGATTGAAAGAAATTGTGCAGTAACGTTCATGCCTGGCCCCCGTCTCAGTGCCTAGCTCATGTGAGGCCTGGAGTTGGATCTCTAGTAAACAAACAAACACACAAACAAAAAGTATTATCTAAAGGAGTCTGTGTGCTCCTGGGAAGCTAAAGCAGGAAGGTCATTTAATTTTAAACATGTTTTAAATGTTTATTTGTTTAGTGTATGTATACGAATTCTTCTTCCGTGTGGGCGTGGACTCAAACTCCAGTCACCAGGTTTGGCTCTGAGCCATGTCTTTCAGCACTCAGTAATCCATATGAGAAGAACCCTGAGCTTCATGGCCATCCTCTCTTAGGTGCCCCTGAGTATCCTGGAACTCACTGTGTAGGCCAGGCTAGCCTGGAGCTCGAAGAGCACTGCATACGGATATGTGGCTGTGCATTGCGTCAGTGCATCTGTAGAGGTCGGGACAGTTTACGGGAGTCAGTCTCTCGTCCACCATGAGGCTCCCAGGGATCAGATCCAGGTTATCAGATCTGGGAATAGGTGTCTTTACCTGATGATTTGAGTTTGATTCCAAACCAATCTCTCTCTCTCTCTCTCTCTCTCTCTCTCTCTCTCTCTCTCTCTCTCTCTCTCTCTCTCTCACACACACACACACACACACACACACCAAACAAACATGTGCTTTCTTTGCTGAGCCATCTCAGCAGCTCATGTTTTTTTTTTTTTTTTTCTTTTTTTCAGAGCTGGGGACCGAACCCAGGGCCTTCTGCTTGCTAGGCAAGCGCTCTACCACTGAGCTAAATCCCCAACCTCTCCAGCTCATGGTTTTTTGCTTCTTGGGATAGCATCTCAGGTAGCCTAAGCTGGCCTGGGACTCCCTACCTAGCTACAGATGACCTTGAGGGTCTGGCCCTCCCCTGTGCTGTGGTTGCAGGCATGTGGCACTGCGACTGCTTTTGGGGTTTTGATTTTAAGCTGTGGTGGTGGGGATCCATGCCAGGACTTTGTGCACGGTAAGCTATCCATAGCCCTGGTCCTGGAAGAGCATATAAGCACAGCAGTTCAAGGTCAGCCCCGGCAATGTAGTAAGTTCTTCTCCCCATCTCAAAACGAATAAGCAAATAAAATGAAGACTGTAGTCGAGGAGGTCACTCAGTGGAAGGACAATCGCCTGGCAAATATAAGGTCTTTTGGTAACTCCTCGGCTCTTCCAAAATTTAAGTACAAAGAAGAAATCACGGCCCAGTGAGGCGGCACATGCCTTTAATTCCAGTAGTGAGGAAGCAAAGGCACGAGGTGCTCTTTGAGCTTAGGCCAGCCTGGCCTACGCAGTGAGTTCCCGGCCCCTTAAGGGTACATATTGAGACCTTGTCTTAACATACGCCCTCCTAAAGAGAGAAGGTGGCCACGGAGTGCAGGGGGCTATTGACATGGGATACTTTTCTGAGGGCAAAGAGAGATGGCTCAGAGCCAAAGCTGATGACTTGGGTTTGATTCCAAATCCACATGGTAGAAAAGAGGAACCGACTCCTACAAGTGGTCCTCTGACCTCCGCACCGACGTTGTGCATGCCCCAGGAACAAATAAAATTATAGAAAATAAACGTCCAGAGCAAGCAAAGCCATAAATGCAGGAAGCTGGTAGCAGGGAGAAGACAAGGAATGGCTGCTGAGAGGAACAAGACCCCTTTCCCAGGATAATGGAGTATCTTGGAGCTAGAGAGGTCACAATTGCTCACAACTGAGGATGTGTGAGGTGGCACTGAATTGTAAACATCAAACTCCCAGATATGTGAATTTATATAATGTGAAGTAGACCTCAACTTAAAAAATAAAGTCAAGATTCAGGTGTGGTAGTGCACAGTTTCAAACCCAGCACTCAGGAGGCCAAAGTAGTTGGATCTCTGTGAGTTTGAGGCCAATTAGTAGTTGGATCTCTGTGAGTTTGAGGCCAATTAGCTGGTCCCTGGCCAGTCAGGGCTAGGTAGAGAGAATATATATATATATATATATATATATATATATATATATATATATATATATATATATATATCCAAATCTCCAAAACAAAGCAGAACTATCTAAAACACCAACAAAACTGAAAAACAAAACAAAACAAAACAACAACAATCAAGAAATTGCCAACAAATGCAAAAATCCAGTGGATAAAAGCTTAATGTTCGGAGTTGGGGATTTAGCTCAGCGGTAGAGCGCTTGCCTAGAAAGCACAAGGCCCTGGGTTTAGTCCCCAGCTCTGAAAAAAAGAAAAAAGAAAAAAAAAGCTTACTGGTCATTGGGACATTTATAGTCTCAGAATATTCCCTTATAGAATAATTGTTTGTTATGGAGGATACCACATTTCTTGTTAAGGTTTTATTGCCATGAAGAGACAATACGACCATGGTAACTTTTTTTTTTTTTAAAGATTTATTTATGTATGTGAGTACACAGTCTGTCGCTCTCTTCAGACACACCAGAAGAGGGCATCAGATCCCATTACAGATGGTTGTGAGCCACCATGTGGTTGCTGGGAATTGAACTCAGGACCTCTGGAAGAGTAGACAGTGCTCTTAACCGCTGAGCCATCTCTCCAGCCCGACCATGGTAATGCTTATAAAGTACATTTAATTGGGGCTGGCTTACAGTTTCAGATGTTCAGTCCATTATTGTCATGACAGGAAGCACGGTAGTGTGCAAGCAGACCTGGTGCTGGAGGAGCTGAGAGTTCTCCAGTTTATCTGAAGGCAACAGAAGACTGTAGACTACACTGGGCAAGCCATGAGCATAGGAGACCTCAAAGCCGGCCCCACAGTGACAAACTTCCTTAAACAAGGCCATATTTACTCCAAGGCCACATCTCCCAGTGATACCACTCCTTACGGAACAAGCATTCAAATACATGAATAGGAGGCCGTTCCTGTCCACACCATCACACCATGCTTGGCACACATGCCTACAGTCTCAGTACTAGGGAGTAGGAGGTACATTCAAGAGTCAGCCCGGGCTACACTGTGATTCCAAGGGGAATCCGACTACATACAAAGACCCTGTGTCAAAACGCCCAGGGGTGTTCTGGTAGGGCAGTTGGTCAGCACCCTCAAGGCCCCAGGCATCATCTCTGCGCTGCAAATAAACAAACAAAATATTGAGATAAGAGGAAGAAAACTTCGACAGCTCAGCCCAAGCCAGCAAATCTTAATACCACCAGTATTGGGGAAAGATGGCAGGTGCCCTGATAATGATTCAGGTGCCCTGGGAAGGATGCGGGGATTCTGCCAAAGACGCATAAAGCTGATCTTGTAGGACCTGCAGGCCATTCATCTGAGAGACATCCTTTCAGCAGCCGACCTCAAGCTAAGGCAGAGGAACAACTTTAGGTGAAGACCTGGGATCCAGTCCTGGCTCGGCAGAGAAGCTATAAGGGATGTTATTGGGAACAACCAGAAAACTCCGAATGTAAACTTGGGCGAGAGCTGGGGATGTGGTAACAAAGTAGGGTTCCTTAGCACACCGGAAACCCCAGGTTCCATTCCCAGCATCACAAAAAACCAGGCATGGAAACACACCGCAGCAATCATGGCACGGCGGGGGCAAAACCAGAAAGATTGGGACTTCCGGGTTATTCTGGTTTCAGTAAGTTCAAGGCCAGTCTGGGTTGCCTGAAAAGAAGCCTCCAAAGCAGGACAGCAACGAATAGGCCTGAAAGACTCTCGATTGTTAAGAGAGCTTGCAGCAGCATCATGAGGGTCGGATTTCAGACCCCAGTTATCTGGTGTTAACAAGCTGGGTATTCCACAAATGACCAGATCTCCAGCTTTGAGGGACGCAGTGCCTTCCCTGTCCTCCACGCATGCACGTGCACGCACGCACGCACACACCCATGCACACAATAAAATAAATCTTTAAAAAAACGTATCCGTGGTTGCCCTGCAATTTGCTTATGTAGACCAGGCTGACCTTGAATTCACAGATCTATTTGCCTCTGCCTCCAGAGAAGGTGTGCACCATGATACCCTCCCCAGTTAAAAACAAAATTATTTATTACGTATCCAGTTCCGGGGGGCGGGGCAATGTAGCCTCTACAATGTAGAGGTCAGAGGGCAATTTGTGGAAGTTGGTTCTCTCCTTCCACCACAGGAGTGTCTATGTATGCCCTCCAGGATTATGTTGGTCCCCTGTACCAGCCCCGTGGTCTCCCCTGCCAGTGACGGGGATGTCCAAGAACAGTTCCCTCATCCCCACTTTTGAGATTTCCCCCAAATGGACCTCTAGAGTTTCCATTCTTGCTCCAGACAGAGGGGGCTGTTAGAAGCCTTTGCAGGTCGTCTGGTGGTAAAACTCAATTAGTTAATGGCAATGAAACGATAGGACTCATGGTAAAACCATGTATAGTGTGGGATGTGCTAGGAGCTATTGTGGACTTTTAAAAAGTTTGTTTGTTTGTTTGTTTTTGCGCGCGCGCGCGCGCGCGCGCGTGTGTGTGTGCAAGCATTTGAGCGCAGTGTGTGTAGGAGTGCATGTATCACAGGGTGCATGTGGCAGTCAGAAGGCAATATATGTGTGCTGGTTCTTTCATTTTCCAATGGGAGTCCCAGGAATTGAACTCGGGTGTCCGTGATTGGCAGCAAGCACCTTTCGCTCTTCGGTAAACCTTTGTGGTCATCACACTGTAGGAGAAAGGAGGCTGCTTCTTGAGAGAGCTGCACACAGGCACATGAGACTCACAGGCATGAGATTCCTGGCCAGAGTAAATGTTGTCCCGGATTTATGGCCCAATTGGGCTTGAGTTTTGAGGTGATTGATGTTTAGTGTCCCCACGAAAGTTCTACATGGTTTGCATGCGTGCGGCAGCGGCTACTTGTTCATTAGCCTCTCTACAACTAGGTTTAGAGGGTTTGGAGTCCGGGGTGTTTGCGTTTGTGTCATGGCTGTGTATGTGTGCCCTGGCTTTGGTGTGTGCTGGAGAATGAGGATGGGTGTGCTCATGAGCTGGATACCTGTCACGTCACGCAGGTTAAGCCCGCATCTCTTGTGGCGGACGTGAATGTACCAAGGTCCGCAAGTCCGCTTGGCGGGTAAAGGGGTAGGACCCCAGGAGGCCGGGCAGGGGGCGGGGGCGCTCAGAGCCGGCCCCGGGGCGGGGCGAGCAGCCCAGGCCTGGGGGCGGGGCGGCCCAACAGCCTCACTTCGGCGAAGTTGGCGGCGCGGAGGCTGGCCCGGGACGTGCCCGGAGCCCTGGGAAAGAGGGAGGAGGGAGGAGGGAGGGTCGCGGCCGGCCGCCATGGGGCCGGGGGCCCGGGGCCGCCGCCGCCGTCGTCGCCTGATGGCCCTGCCACCGCCACCACCGCCCATGCGGGCGCTGCCCCTGCTGCTGCTGCTGCTAGCGGGGCTGGGGGCTGCAGGTGAGGGATCAGGGACTTGGAGGGTGGGACTGGGTCTGCAGGGGCGGGGAAGCAAAAAAAAAAAAAAATCCTAAGTTTGGAGCTTAGAGGACCTGCCACCCACCCTAGGACTAAAGCCGGGGCAGAGGCGCAGCAGGCAGCAGCTTGGGGTTGTATTACCAGTCAGAGGGTGCGCACAGATTCGTGATGGGAAGGCAGGGTCCTAGAGGCCGGAGGAATGAGACCCTTGAATGAATCAGGAGTCCGAGACTAGGAGCTGAAGTTGTGGGAATTTGGGGCTGAAATTCGGAGGCGAGGTGTATCAAAAGTTCCAGGCTCACCCCATCCTACTTCTGCCTGCAGTCCTGGGAAGGTTAAGATGGGGTCTCAAGGACCCCCAAGGCCTAAGACCCCCTTGCACAAAAGCGCCTCCCCTATCCCGGGCGGGCCGTGAAGGGGGGGTGCGAGGAGGGGGCGCGAAGTTCTCGGAGCTCTGAACTCCGAGAAAACTTCTCAGGCTGGAGAGCTGCAAGACCCGGCGCTGGAGCGTGAGAAGCAGGAGCTGGAGCCCTTGCAGAGCCCGCGCCCCCTCCCCCGCGTGCCGCCCGATCCCTCTTCAGGCCGCCGGGATCCGGCAGTCTCGGGACCCCGCCTCTGTGCCGGGAGCAGAAGGGGCGAGGTCCACGTGCTCATCTCTGGCTTCTGGGTCCCCTCCCTGTGGCCGGACCCCCTCCCCAACCGGCCTGGGGCCCCCTGCCCCTCCTCCTCCTCTCTGAGCTCCCCTCCCCCGCTCGGGACAATGGCTTCGCCGTCTAGACACCCCCTCCCCCCGGCCGGCCTCGCGCTTTCTTTGCCAGACAAAGCAGGACCCACGGAGGGCCTGAACGGGGACTGAGGGGGCGCCCCCACCCCTGCCCCGGGAGGCCTGATCAGCGGGGGAGGGGCGTAGGCCGTTGGCTGTGGCCAGGGGTTCTAGGGCGCCCATGGTGGGACTCAGTGCTGGGTCCGCTGAGAGTTGCATAGAGACTCGCGTCCCTAGCTTAGCCTCTAGGCTCAACTAGGCAGGACTGGGCAAGAGCCACCGCCCCCGCGGGGCCTGCACAGACTCATGGCCTGTCACACATAGAAAAAAAATGCATGTGCACAGGTTTAGCACACCCATAGGTGCACACTCGGCACACACAAGACATACCTCTCACACGCTGATGTGCATTCACACAGCCTCGAGTATGATCACACAGGCATAGGCCACCCAAGAATGGGGAGGTATTCACGTTCAAGGTCACATTTATAGCTGCCAACGCATGACCCATACAGGCACTCTAGTGGCTACACGGCTGGATGCTTGAATGATGCTGTTCATATAAGTGCATGCACAGTCCAGACAGCTCGTGTGCACATGGAGCACAAGGCTATGCTGTTTTATGATACCAGCATGGTAACACGCACATGCTCGTTCACGATTAGTCACACAGTGGCCTAATACTCTCAAAACTTCACACAGACTATCACACAAACTCACAGGCATACTACACACACACACACACACACACACACACACACACACACACACACAGCTCACATGGTCGTGTCTCCCCTCGCACAGCTTCCAGTGCGATGTCACAAAAAGGAATGGGTCCTTCATTCTTAACTCATCCTCTTACTGTCTTTCTGTTTTTCTTTCCTCCTTTCAGTTTCTGTCTGTCCCTGTTTCCCAATTCTCCCCCAGTCTCCTTTCCTTCTCTCCGAGGAACAAAACTTCTACACTTCTACAGGGGCCCACACCTGTCTGAGCACATAATTCTCCACTAGCTCAGACCTGGCCACACCTCTCACCCATCTGGCAAGACTGCCA
Organism: Rattus norvegicus; assembly: GCF_021556685.1. Classification (NCBI taxonomy): domain Eukaryota; kingdom Metazoa; phylum Chordata; class Mammalia; order Rodentia; family Muridae; genus Rattus; species Rattus norvegicus. The sequence continues at coordinate 16,388,730 of NC_141540.1, read as the reverse complement.
CACCCAAAGTGGGACACAGCCCTGAGGGATGGGGACACTGGAGGGCGGCACATGCCTTGCACCAGTTCTCTCTCCCTTACACTACATAGCCTATCCATCTAGGACCCAAAGCCATCTCTCATCTCTGTTATCAGTTCTTCCTAGGTGCATGCTTTGCCTGCTCCGTCAAGAGCTAGCAGGGACTTTAGACACAGAAGCCCAGTACTGCCTGCATCCTCCATCTTTCCAAGACATGGGCTTGAACCTGCAGACCCTCTTTAAGACTCAGCACCTTCACTTCCTACTCAGTGCCACTTCTCTGTTATGCACATCTTAGGGCAGCTTCCTGAGCCCTCACATCTGGCACAAGTCAACTCCCCCTCCTTTCCACCCCTGCCTTGTGGTTCCCAGGGCTTGAGCTGGCAGGGACAGCTGCAGCCCCAACAGCTGGGGCTGGGGCGGGGGGCCGTGGGAACTGTAGATAGGGGGACTCTCAGAACCCACACAGATACCCTCCTAGCCCAGTGCAGCTGTTGCCTGGCAGACAGGAGAGGAGGGTCTGTCCTTATGGTTTGGGGTTCTGGGTGCCTGTCTGACCTTCCCACCTTCTCTTACCCCCCATACAGCACCCCCTTGTCTGGATGGAAGCCCATGTGCAAATGGAGGTCGTTGCACCCACCAGCAGCCCTCCCGGGAGGCTGCTTGCCTGTGAGTGTCTGGCCCAGCGCCACCAGTGGGCCCTGCGTGGGAGCGGGGGGTGGGGGGAATCTGTCCTCTTCCTCTGCCTCTAAGTCTCCTGGGGGATGGTGGTATCACTTCCTCCACGTGTGTGTGGCTTGAGTAACCTCTTGCATTTCCCTATTGGGAATCAGACAGCTCTAAGAGAGGAGGATTCAGATCTCACATCATCTCGCTAAGTGTCTGAGACTTAAACCAGTTAGTTAAGCCACAGTATTCTGGAATGAAGAATTGATTCCCAAAGCCGATGACAGTGTCTTGACAGTGATGAGGACATCCATACTCTCCCATATCTCAGAATACAGGAGGCACAGGGGAGACCTATTTTAGAGCCCTGTTTTACTGTGTTCTGGTTTGTGTGATCTTTGGTTAGTCGTTTCTCTTTTCTGACCCTTGCTGAATCCGCGAAACAGGAATGTTTTCCCTGGCATGTGTGACTGCAGGAAGGAACCCAAGAATTTCTTGGGAAACGCAGGTTAGGGAAGAGGAGGGTTTGGGAAAGAGTTACCAGAGGCAGACGGAGCTCTAGATTCTGTGACGTCTAGAGCAAGTGCTAGGGACCTTCCCAGCCACTTTTGCATCTACAATGGCTTTTCTTTCATGAGGTTGGCTGTGAATATTTGAAAAGAACCTTTAACTGGGTAGTTTACACTTGCATTTCCTAGCAGAAGCAGGAGGATTGCCTTTAGTTGGAGACCAGTTCGCATTACATAGAGCTCCAGAGTAGCCTGTGCTCAGCAGAGCTCAGAGCAAGATTGTCTCAATGTTTTGTTTTGTTTTCTAAAGGTGTGTGTGTGTGTGGAGGGGGGCAGCTAGAGAGCTTAGTAGGTCAAGGCGCTTGCAACCGAACTTGGCGACCTGAGTTAAATCCTGGGGACCCAAAAGATGGAAAGAGAGAACCAATCTCGACAAGTTATTCTCTGACCTCCACATGAATACATACACACACAGATCAATGTAATAAAAATGAAAACTATATTAAAAAATATGAGGAACTTTTGAAACTTTTTGAGGGCTAGAGATGTTCAACAGTGTTTGCCCAGCACGTACAAGGCCGTGGGTTGGAGGGGATGGACTTCTAGTTTTGTAGGCTTATTGGTCTTGTTTTCTCATTAATAGTAGTAGCAGTTCATCTAGCAGCTATTAATCAGTTCGTTCATCAATGTGTTGTTCATTTACTCAATACCGTGTGGGCTAGCCAGTGGATCAAGCTAGATGGGGCCACGATGACTTCCGATATAGAAAAGCCCCCTTTGAAATTACAATGGCTAGAATCCCATTTTGCTCCTTTTGGGGGTTACTGCCCGAGGTGCATCCTGAGGCTGAGGGTAGAGCTAGGAGGGCAGAGTTTGTCCTTACTTGGAAGCAGTCGCTTGCAAGGGAGGCTGAGCTGCGGGGCGGGGCGCCTGCGCAGTGGAGCTACACGCCTGGACTGCTGCCGACAGGTGAATACGCCCGAGGCTGCCCCGCCCCTCGACAGGTGAATCACCGGCTCCGGCGGCGTCCGGGAGCCCGGATCGCGCGGAGTGGAGCTCGCCCAGGCTCCAGAGTAGAGATCTTTTGGGGAACCTCACCCTATGTTCCTCTCATCCCAACCCTCTTCTTCAGTTTCTCAAATCCTCCTGTCCTCTTAGGAGTGACCCCCTACCCAATGACACTTTCTCCCACAAACACTCCGGTCCCATAAGTCTTCCTCCCGGGAGAAGGCTCCGGAGTTCTCTGTCGCTTGGTCCTTGTCGGTCTTGCTGGTCCATTCCCTCCTTGGAAGCTGCACGCCCCCCCCCCCCCCACCGAACTCCCTCCCGCCCCGCTACGTCTCCCCTAAAGCTAAGGCCGCGAGGCGGGGCGCGGGGCTGGGGCTGGAACCGGCCGGACCGGTCCGCTGGGGCGCTAGGCGCAGAGCGTGGGAACCCGCCCGAGGCACGGGGAGGGTGCCGCGCCCAGCCTGGCGATGATACCCGTGGTCCCCAGCGCCCTGCACGCAGCGCCCCCTCCTGGCGCGTCATTGTCGCGCCTTGCAGGTCTTTGGGTAAGGGGGTTGAGAGCATTACCTCCCAGCTTCGAAAGCCACCCACACCCCTGCAGGGCTGAGCCTCGACATGTTTATCTGGGAACGGAATTGGGGGGTTATTGTAGGGTGACGCTAAGAATTGAGTCACCTGGTTTGAGTCCTGCCCCTGGCGTTTGAGACTAGGCTGAGCTAGGGGATCCTCTCTGGGAGCCGGAAGGGTAGGGTAGAGGAGAGGAGGATTGAAGTAGATTGTGTCGTTGCGGAGCCAGTATCTTTTGACTTCTCCAACCCTCTTCCTTAGCTACCCTCACCTCTATCCGTGGAAGGGTTACAGACTTAAGTCGTCTTTCAGTTTTTATTTTTTAACACTCAGGAGTACCTTGATGTGTTTTTGGAAGGGGCCGCGGGCCCTCCTTCCAGCATGAGGGCAGACGTGCCCATGCCAAGCCCCACCCGATCCATGGGAGGAGGGTTGCATATGCTTGGGAGAAAGGAGTTTATGATTTATGGCTCTCTTCCTGCCTCTCCATGTGAGTGAGAGTTTCCCATATTCGCGTGGGAGGCTGTGGCTTGGTGTTTGCCAGGCCCGTGTGCCCAGTTGTGTGTGTCTGTGGTTTCTGGGTCTTTCTGGGTGTGTCTGCCTCCTGGAGTCTGAGGCTTTTCTTGTTCTCACTACTTAGAATGCCCTTCCCCGCATCACCCTTTGGCTCACCCTTTCTTACCTTCTTTAGTGTGCGAGAATATAACACCCACTCATTCTATCACCCTTAGGCTGCTTGTGATTTTCCTGTGGTTGCTGTACCAGATTACCACAAACAGGGTGGCTTAAAACAACAGAAATGTACTCTTGGAAAATCCTGGAGGCCGGAAGTCTGAAATTAAGGCGTTGCCAGAACTGGCTTTCTCTACCAACCATCCCGGGAGAGAAGACTTTCTTCCAGTTTCTGGTTGGCTTACATTTATGGCTGCCTCACCCTGCTCTCTGCCTTTGTCTGCACATGACCTTTCTTCTCCCTTTAGTTTCTATCTGTCTCTCTCCCGTGTCCTGGGAATGGAACCCAGGCCCCTGCACAGAGCATACAAGACCTACCACTGTGCCATATCCCTGGATTTTCTCTTCTAAAGATACTGTATGTTGGGGCTGGTGGCACGACTCAGGGTATAGAGCACAGTTTGATTCCGCAGCTCTCACGTGGTTACGCACCTGTAACTCCAGCTCTGGGGGATGTGGCCTCTGAGGACACCGTACTCAGGAGCACACGTACTCACACACGGTCACACGTGTATACACAAACTTAAGTAAATAGGGGCTGAGAAACGGCTTCACAGCTAAGAGCGTGTGTTGTTCTTTCAGAGGACTTGGATTTGGTTCCTGGAACCCACATGATAGCTAACAGCCATCCTTAACGTCAATGCCCTCTTCAGCCCTTCACGGCATGTACAGCATGGACATAGATACATGCAAGAAAAACACATATCCACACGAAAGCAAAATAAATAAATCTTTAAAAAAAATCTGCCATTTGAAATGGCTTGGGTAATACAGAGTGAACTGGTCTCTCTCTCTTTTTTAAAAGATTTATTTATGTATTCTGCATAAGTATACTGTAGCTGTCTTCAGACACACCAGAAAAGGGCATCAGATCCCATTACAGTTGGCTGTGAGCCACCATGTGGTTGCTGGGATTTGAACTCGGGACCTTTGGAAGAGCAGTCAGTGCTCTTAACCACCGAGCCATCTCTCCAGCCCCTGAACTTGTCTTGATGTTCTTCACAATTACATTGGCAAAACTTCTTTTTCTTCCCTTCCCTTCCTTTTTCTTTTTCTTTTCTTTTTTTTTTCTTTTTTTTCGGAGCAGGGGACTGAACCCAGGGCCTTGCGCTTGCTAGGCAAGCGCTCTATCACTGAGCTAAATCCCCAATCCCCCCTTCCTTTTTCTTGTGCTGGGAATTGAACCTAGGGCTTTATGCATCCCAGGCAAGGGCAATACAACTGAGCTGTACTCCTAATCCTCTTGTTATTTGTTTAAAATATACGTATTGATTTTGAGACAGCGTCTCATCTAGTCAAGGCTAACCTCAAACTTGCAATGTGGCTAAGGCTGGCTTTGAACTCCTCATCCTCTTGCTTTTTCCTCTAAGTGCCGGGTTTGTGTGAACCACCTTGCCTGGCCCATCTCCTTGAAAAAGAAATAGGGAGATAGTCACAGCTTCTGGGACATGGGCATGTTCTTCAGGGGGTGCCACTAGCCTTGTGCCATATACGAGCTGTTTTGGGCATGTTTTGTATTAATTTGTTACTTGTCTTATGTTTCCTTTGCCTGACCTGGCTATGAGGACCAAAAGGGTAAGGACCACTTTTTATTTTGTTTGCTGCTGTGTTTCAGTATGTAGTAGGTGTCCATAATGTTTGTTGTCAGAATAAATGGGGATGGCTGGGAGTGGTGGCACTCATCTTTAAACCCAGTGCTAGAGGCAGAGAGGCAGAGAGGCAGAGAGGCAGAGAGGCAGAGAGGCAGAGAGGCAGAGAGGCAGAGAGGCAGAGAGGCAGAGAGGCAGAGAGGCAGAGAGGCAGAGAGGCAGAGAGGCAGAGGCAGAGGCAGAGGCAGAGGCAGGTAAATTACTGTGGAGTTCCAGGCTAGCCAGGGGTATGTAGTGAAACCCTTTCTGAAGAAAGAAAGGAAGGGAGAATAGATGGATGTGCCTGACAGTTCGTTTGTTGTTTGTTGCTTGATGAGTGTGTCTCGTGTTATCTGTCTGGCGTTGCCATATTCCTAATACACATCTTCCCACAGGTGCCTGCCAGGCTGGGTGGGTGAGCGGTGCCAGCTGGAAGACCCTTGCCACTCTGGCCCCTGTGCCGGCCGAGGCGTTTGCCAGAGTTCAGTGGTGGCGGGCGTCGCCCGGTTCTCCTGTCGTTGTCTCCGTGGCTTCCGAGGTGAAAGGGTGGGCCTGGATGGGAACCCATGGTAGGCAAGGATGCGGTCAGTCCCAAGCTCACCCTCTCCTGGTTCTTCCAGGCCCAGACTGCTCCCTGCCAGACCCCTGCTTCAGCAGCCCCTGTGCTCACGGTGCCCCCTGCTCAGTTGGGTCGGATGGCCGATATGCCTGTGCCTGCCCACCTGGCTACCAGGGTCGCAACTGCCGAAGCGACATAGATGAGTGCCGAGCTGGTGCGTCTTGCCGTCACGGTGGTACCTGCATCAATACACCCGGATCCTTCCACTGCCTGTGTCCACTTGGCTATACAGGGCTGCTGTGTGAAAACCCCATAGTGCCCTGCGCCCCTTCCCCATGCCGTAATGGTGGCACCTGTAGGCAGAGTAGTGATGTCACATATGACTGTGCTTGTCTTCCTGGTAAGTAAGTGGTACCCAGGGAAGGCAGCTGGGGACAATAGGCTAGCTTCCTAGTGACCGTTGTTATCTTGTCCTCCCCTACTAGGCTTCGAGGGCCAGAACTGTGAAGTCAATGTGGATGACTGTCCTGGACATCGGTGTCTCAATGGGGGAACGTGTGTGGATGGTGTCAATACTTATAACTGCCAGTGCCCTCCTGAGTGGACAGGTCGGCATCAGGGCTGTACAGAGCTGGGGGGCTGACCTTAGGTGGGGACTCGGGCAACTTAGACCAGCACACCTTTGCGCCCTAGGCCAGTTCTGCACAGAAGATGTGGATGAGTGCCAGTTGCAGCCCAACGCTTGCCACAATGGGGGCACCTGCTTCAACCTACTGGGCGGCCACAGCTGCGTATGCGTCAACGGCTGGACGGGCGAGAGCTGCAGTCAGAATATTGATGACTGTGCTACAGCCGTTTGCTTCCATGGGGCCACTTGCCATGACCGTGTGGCCTCTTTCTATTGTGCCTGCCCTATGGGGAAGACCGGTGAGTGGCCATTTTCTTTGTAGGCAACAGAATGGTAAAAACAGACTCTGATTTCTTATTAGAAAGACTGGGGGCTGGGGATGTCTCCTATTGGTAGAGTGTGTGCTTAGTGTGCACAGGCTCTGGGTTTAACCCTTAGCACAAAGGAAGGGAAGGAAGATGAGGGAGGAACGAAGGAGGGAGGGAGGAAGGGTTGTTGGATGCTGGGTTTGGAAGGAAGGGTGAGCCTCTGTCCCGTGAGGAGGCTGGTACATGGTTCAAGGCAGGGGCCGTTGGGATGGGGGAACTATTTAGAGGTCTAACTGAAAAGAAAGCAGGAGCTAAGGAAGTCACGAAGGTCTGTTTGTTCCTTACATCATACTTTTGTGGGGGGGTCAGACTCCGGTTGTCAGGCCAGGTGGCAAGTACCTTGCTTTTACTGTTATTGTGCTGAGACATGGTCTCACTATGTGTGCCTCAGGCTAGCCTCCAACTCACAGAGACGGTCCTTGGGCTTCAGGATTCTGCATAGTGCGTTTGAGGAACCGTGTGACCATGCCTGACTAGAGTCTTGATTTCTCATCTTTTAAAATATTAAAAACAAATCGTGTGTGTGTGTGTGTGTGTGTGTGTGTGTGTGTGTGTGCGCGCGCGCGCTTCGGCTGCATTTGTGCCTGCTACATTATATCATGCTACATGCATGACTGATAATGCTTAGAGGCCAGAGAAATTCATCAAATCTCCCCAGACTGGAGTTACTGATGGCTGTGAGCTGACAAGTAGGTGCTGGGAGTCAAACTTAGGTCCTCTGGAAGAACAGCCAGTATTCTCAGCCGCTGAACGTCCCTCCAGCCCCTAGTGCCTTCTAGGTGAAACGTTTCCAAGTTCTTTCCACGTGGTATCGAAGAAACAGATTAACAGATAATGCTGAACCAGTACTCCATATGTGAAACATTCTGTATGTTTCTTTTTTTTCATAATAAATGGCTTAAAAAATAAAAGCAGGTACTAAATACGCTGCTGGCTAATATAAGCAAGAAACAAGAAGCAAGGGATGGGCCAGCAGGATGTTCAGGGCATAAAGGTGCTCACTGAGTAGGCCTGGCAAGCCTACTTCTATCAGTGGGACCCACTGGTAGAAGGAGAAAATCCAGCCAGGCTCTCCACTGGCCTCTATACATGCACTATGACATGCACGCACTCTCCAGATAAGTACATTAGTGATGATGATGATGATGATGATGATGATGATGATGATGATGATGATACAACAACAACAACAACGATGACGACGACGACGACGACGACGACGCAAGGAGCTGGCAGTGTAGCTGAGGGATGTTCTTCATGCTTTGTCTGCCCACGGGGTCCTGGGGTTCCATTCCCAGTACCAGCAGCCTTCTTCCGCAAATCCTAGGTCCGAGGGAGCTTCGGGCTGACCTGGGGCTCTTCGTTTCTGCTTACCTTTTCTCAGGCCTCTTGTGTCATCTGGATGATGCATGTGTCAGCAACCCCTGCCATGAAGATGCTATCTGTGACACAAACCCTGTGAGTGGTCGGGCCATCTGCACCTGTCCACCCGGCTTCACCGGAGGGGCGTGTGACCAGGATGTGGATGAGTGCTCTATTGGTGAGAAGAGTACCTTCTGGAAAGGAGCCTGAAAACAGGGAGGGGTGGGGCCATGGCTGGCCACGCCCACACTGGCTGTGTCTTTCCCCCGCCCCTCCCCCACTCTGCAGGTGCTAACCCCTGTGAACATTTGGGTCGGTGTGTGAACACACAGGGCTCATTCTTGTGCCAGTGTGGCCGTGGCTATACTGGACCTCGCTGTGAGACTGATGTCAATGAGTGTCTGTCTGGGCCCTGCCGCAACCAGGCCACGTGTCTTGACCGAATTGGCCAGTTCACTTGCATCTGCATGGCAGGTAGGTGGTGGGTATTGCTTAGGTGGGTCATGAAGACTGGGCCGGGGAGTGGGGGCGGAAACTTGGTTTATTTTTATTTACTTGAAAAAAAAGTGCTGGGCCTAGAGGTACATGCCTGAAATCCCAGCCCTTGTGAGCAGAGGAAGGTTCCTCTCTGTGAGTTCAAGGCCAGTTTGGTCTATATAGTGAGTTCTAGGATGGCTATGATTATAAATAAAATAAAGAGGGTTGGGGATTTGGCTCAGTGGTAGAGTGCAAGGCCCTGGGTTCGGTCCCCAGCTCCGAAAAAAAGAAAAAAGAAAAAGAAAAAGAAATAAAATAAAATAAAATAAAAAGAGATAGCTTAGTGGTTAAGAGTACTTTCTGCTCTCTAGAGGACTGAGTTTGGTTCCCAGCACCCATATTGGGCAGTACACAACTGCCTGTAACTCTAGCTGCAAAGATCTACCACTTTCTTTTAACCTCTGAGGATACCCATGTGTTTGGAACACACACACACACACACACACACACACACACACACTCACACTCACACACACACACACACACACACACACGCACGTGTATTAAAGAAAACTAAACAAACAAACAAACACAAGACATTTCGAGTCAGTACAGTAGTGGCACCGTAAGACTGTCTGGAACTCACTCTGTAGACCAGGCTGTCCTTGAACTCACAGAGATCCACCTTCCTCTGCCTCCCAAATACTGGATTGAATGGCATGTGCCTGTGCCTAGTCCACTTTAACCGGGAGGGATCCAGGTCGTCAGGCTTGGCAGCAAGCATCCTTATTGGAGCCATCTCGATGGCTCAGGACCAGCTTTAAAGTGAAGCTTTCTGACTGGAGAAAGGGAGAGAGTTATGTGTGTTTAGGATGAAACCTTGTAATCTTTGGTAAGGTAGGTGCAAGGCCAGAGTAGAATTTTACCAGGTAATATCAGAGGGGAGCTTCATAAACCTTAGTCCATGTGAGACCACAGCTGGGGGAGGGTCCAGCTTGTTCGAAGCTAAGTCTAAGCCTGAACGTGTTCCTGCATGCCTGTCATCCCAGCACTTGAATGGCTGAGTCAGGAGGACCATTAGTTTGAGGCCAGCCCAAAGTTCATAGCGAGAATTTATTTCAACAAACCCACATTAAAATCAAAGCCCTGAAACCAAAGCGAAGAGGCCTCCTGAGGGAACTTTCGGTGCCTTCCTCCCATCCCCTTTCAGGCTTCACAGGAACCTTCTGTGAGGTGGACATTGATGAATGTCAGAGCAGCCCATGTGTCAATGGTGGTGTCTGCAAGGATAGAGTCAATGGCTTCAGCTGCACCTGCCCATCAGGTGAGGACCCTGGGACAGGGAGGGAGCCTGGCATGTCAGGTTATGACAATGTTGAACTTGAAAAGAAAATAATTAGTTAACTCCTTCTTTTTGTATGTTGGTTCTCGCCTTCCACTATGTTCTGTACATCGTGGGAATTGAACTCAGGTGGTCAAGCTTGTCTGGCAAGCACCTTTTATCTTCTGCGCTGTCTCTCCCGTCTAGTCTGTATTGAAATTAATTTAAAAAGAAGCAAAGGGGGTTTCCCGCTCAAATAAGGCAGGTTGCCTGCTTTAACTATGTGTGTCCCCTTTCATCCACCGCTCACTTCCAGGATTCAGTGGGTCCACGTGTCAGCTGGATGTGGATGAATGTGCAAGCACTCCTTGCCGGAACGGTGCCAAGTGTGTGGACCAGCCTGACGGCTATGAGTGTCGCTGTGCAGAGGGTGAGGCTGCACCGTGAGACTGTGGCAAGAGCCGGAAGGTGGGCTGGTGGGCCGACGGGTGTCAAGGACCAATAGCAGACTTGGGGATAGCCTCAGAGCTGGGTTTCAGTGAGGCCGGGTCAGGGCCAGGAACAGTTGGGGTGTGAAGCTGGTGATGGAGGTGGGTAGAGGTCCTGGCCAGATTCAGGGTGCCGCCGGAAGTTCTGGGCCAGGGGCGGAGCTCCGAGCTGGATGGAATGGAAGGGAGTAGGAGACCCGAGAGCTGAGCTAGACTTGGGCTGAGACTATAAACACGGACGAGTGGGCAGACGCTGACGTCCCTTTCTTTCAGGCTTTGAGGGCACCCTGTGTGAGCGAAACGTGGACGACTGCTCTCCGGATCCCTGTCACCACGGGCGCTGTGTCGACGGCATTGCTAGCTTCTCATGCGCTTGTGCGCCAGGCTACACGGGCATACGCTGCGAGAGCCAGGTGGATGAGTGCCGCAGCCAGCCCTGCCGATACGGGGGCAAATGTCTAGACTTGGTGGACAAGTACCTCTGCCGCTGTCCTCCCGGAACCACAGGTTTATTTTATTTTGTTTTTTTGGGTTTTTTTTGTTTTTTGTTTTTTGTTTTTGAGGGGACTGGGCTCTGACAGTACATGGGGGTGTGTGGGTGTCCGTGATGAGTTTGCAAGGGTTGCTTGATGATAGCCCTTACTCCTGCCATACTTCCTCCTCCCCTGTTGTAGGTGTGAACTGCGAAGTCAACATCGATGATTGCGCCAGCAACCCCTGTACCTTTGGAGTTTGCCGTGATGGCATCAACCGCTATGATTGTGTCTGTCAGCCTGGATTCACAGGTGGGTAGGCGGCTGCCCCAGAGCGGAGGGCCTTGTAAGATAGGGATTAAGCCACAAGTCTCTTGGGTGCCCCCACTTTATTTTTAAAAATAATGCATTTTATTTATTTTGTGTATGTCTGGAAGTCAGAGGACAACTGGGTAGAGTCAGTTCTCTCCTACCACACAGGCCCCAGGGATCCAACTCTGGACGTCAGTCTTTGTGGCAAGCATTTTTCCCCAGTGAACCATTTAAGTCCCCTTTCCCCCTTTATCAAGATTATCCCCGGGGCTGGGGATTTAGCTCAGTGGTAGAGCGCTTACCTAGGAAGCGCAAGGCCCTGGGTTCGGTCCCCAGCTCCGAAAAAAAAGAACCAAAAAAAAAAAAAAAAAAAAAAGATTATCCCCGATGCTCAGAAGGCAAAGGCAGGAGGGTTACTGCATGTTTGAAATTAGCCTGAGCACCATCGTGAACACTAGGCCAGCCAGAGCTGCATAGCGAAATCATGTTTCAACAACATATAGAGGGCTGAAGAGCTGGCTCAGCAGTTTCGAACACTTGCTGCTCTTTAGTTCCCAGCATCAGCATGCTAGCTCACAACTGCTTGGCTTTGTTTTTGTTTTTCTTAAATAATAAAATAAGATAAAACAAACAACCACATCAGAATTGGACAAAACAAAACAAAACAAAACCAGGAGGGAAAGAGGCCAGGAGAAGACAGGAGAATCAGAAACTCACTCCTCCACACACTCGGGAGTCCCACAAGAACACCTAACTGGGAACTATAATATACGGCAGGGGACCTGGGGCGGGCCTGCCAGGCTCTGTGCAAACTGCCCCAGTGTTGGTGAGTTCACCTGAGCCTTGATAATGTTGGTTTGGAGGGCCTGATTTCCTCGGTGCCCTCTGGCTCCCACCCTTCTTCTGCTTTCTCTTCCACAAGGGAGGGATTGAAGGAGACATCCCTCAGACATCCCTCTGAGTCTCTCCCTGTCTGCAGACAGTCTAGGCTGGGTATTGGTTCCCATCAGCTGCAGGAGGAAGCTTCAGTAATGATGGCTGAACAAGGCCCTGATCTGTGAGCTGTTGGTCATTTTACCGCTACTGTTTTTCCTGAAGACCAGTGGTATTTGGTTTTACCCTAGCCCTCCAGGCTATCAGGTTTTCGGTCATTGAGGCAATGTTGGGCCTGGGTTTCATCTTGTGGAGTGGGCCTTAAGTCAAACCAGACATCGGTTGGTCACTCCCACAAGCACTGTGCCACCACTGCACTAGTGTATCCTGGAGGCAGGACAGCATTGTGGATCCAAGGGTCTGTGGCGGGGTTGGTGTTCATGTTTCTCTTTTGGTAGCACGTAGAGTACCTTTCTGCACCAAAGACCTTAGAATATAGAAGAAGGCTCTATGTAGATGCAAGTTTGACTTCTCCATGTTCAGTGAGTCTCACGGCTGCTTGTAACTTCAGTTCCAGGGATCTGACATCCTGGCTTTCATGCTGGCTTTCATGGGCACCAGGAACAAACACAGCATGGTGCACTAACATACATGCAAGCACTCACACACAATAAAAAATAATGGATCTTTTAGAAAGCAGAGAGAGAAAAGGGGGAGATGGAGAGAGGGAGGGAAGAAGGGAGAGAGAGAGAGAGAGAGAGAGAGAGACAGACAGACAGAGACAGAGAGAGACAGAGAGAGAGAGAAAGAGAGGCAGAAACAGACAGACAGACAGACAGACAGACAGAGATGGAGGGTAGAACCTACCTTGTGCTATCTTGAGCTTGTTCACTCATTGGTACGGAGTTGTCATTCTGTCAGCAGAGCAAGGTCAGGACCGGCTGTGAGATATATAGCACAGGGAGTTCCCTCTCCTTCAGTTGGCCCCATTGCCTTTGCTCTGGAATGAGGTTGCCTGTTATGCTTCCCAGGGCCCCTCTGCAACGTGGAGATCAATGAGTGTGCATCCAGCCCATGTGGAGAGGGTGGCTCCTGTGTGGACGGGGAAAATGGCTTCCACTGCCTCTGCCCACCTGGCTCCCTGCCTCCACTCTGCCTACCTGCGAACCACCCCTGTGCCCACAAGCCCTGTAGTCATGGAGTCTGCCACGATGCACCAGGCGGGTGAGGCCTTTTCCCAACTCCCAGCCCCCCTTCTGCTGTCTCCAGTCCACCTGCCAGACCTCACTGCCTCCCCCACCAGGTTTCAATGTGTGTGCGATCCCGGTTGGAGTGGCCCTCGTTGCAGCCAGAGCCTGGCTCCAGATGCCTGTGAGTCCCAGCCCTGCCAGGCTGGTGGCACCTGCACCAGTGATGGAATAGGCTTCCACTGTACCTGTGCCCCTGGATTCCAGGGTGTGTATCCCCATATTCCTCCCTAGGGCTCCTGACACCCTTGTTTCTCATGTTTTTCTGCTTTTTTTTGTTTTTGTTTTTGTTTTTTAAAGCTTTGCTTAGTTCCCTTTGTCTTGTGTCTCTGTCACATATGTCTGTGTGTGGAGGCCAGAACCAGAAGAGGGCATACGTGTCACCCTTTATCATGCTTTACCTAGTCCTTTGAGGCAGGGTCTCTCTCTGAACTTGGGGTTCATGCTTTCTTGGATAGGCTGGAAGCCATTGAGTTCCTGTGGTCCATTTGTTTTCTTCTAACTTGCAGCTGTGGTTACAGTTTGTTATATAGGTGGGGGGGGGGTCTGAGTTCTGGTCCTCATGATTGGACATGAGGTGCTCTTAACTACTGAACCGTCTTTCCAGCCCCTTGTGAATTTCCTTCCTTCCTTCCTTTCTTCCTTCCTTTAATCCCTCTCTTCTGTCTTTTCTAAATGTCAGGGTAGGGACTTCAGGGATGGGGGGGGGGGTTGGGAGCAGTGAGTCTTTCAAGACTATCGAAACTATCTGCTTCCTACAGGTCATCAATGTGAGGTGCTGTCCCCCTGCACTCCAAGTCTCTGTGAGCACGGAGGCCACTGTGAGTCTGACCCTGACCAGCTGACTGTCTGTTCCTGTCCTCCAGGCTGGCAAGGTACACCAGTGTCCTCCTCCTCTTCCTTCTCTTCTCCTTCCTCTCTCTTTTTTTATTTTTAAAGATTTATTTATTTAATGTATATAAGCACACTGTTACTGTCTTCAGACACACCAGAAGAGGGCACCAGATCCCATTTCAGATGGCTGTGAGCCCCATGTGGTTGCTGGGAATTGAACTCAGGACCTCTGGAAGAGCAGTCAGCGCTCTTAACCTCTGAGCCATCTCTCCAGCCCCCTCCTTCCTCTCTTTTTCTCCCCTTCTTCCTCCTCTTCTGCACTTTGCTCCATATTGGGTAGCCCAGGGAGCCCAGAATGGACTCAATCCCTCTCTGCCTTTGAAGGTGCTTCATTCTGGGAAAAGACAGCTGGGTCCAGACATTCCCAGCCCATCGGAGTCAGCGCAGGATAAGAGGGAGCCATCTGGGGCTGAGGATGCTGGGATACCTGAGATTTGATGACAGGTTTTTGAAGGGGTGACTTCAGAGTGTGTATTCAACAACTAGAGAGACAGGCTAAACAGACAGGCAGAATATAGTTCAGAAGTGGCCTGTGCCAAATGCCTAGAGTCAGCGGCTGTCTTTGCCCTTCCTTGCCTCAGCCTATGGGTTTTTGAGCTGCAGGCATCCTCGGATCCCATTTTACCCCTTTAACCTCAATTGCTTCCCCTCTCGCCTCCAGGCCCTCGATGCCAGCAGGATGTGGATGAATGTGCTGGTGCCTCACCTTGTGGCCCCCATGGTACCTGCACCAACCTGCCAGGGAGCTTCAGGTGCATCTGCCATGGAGGATACACTGGCCCTTTCTGTGATCAGGACATTGACGACTGTGACCCCAGTAAGTTCAGGGACCTCTGGGGTGCTTCCTTCCCCAGGGAACCCCCCATCAAGTCATACTTCATTCCTGGCACTGTGTGGTTTTCTTATAGCTGTGACTGTCCTCATGCGTGAGGGCCTTAGTTCTGTCCCCAGCACCACTATATAAATAAGCACACACACGCACACGCACAGGCACATGCACATACACAGAATAAATAACAATAATAATCCAAAAATGTGTAACAAAAAGTTAAAAAAATATGTTTTATTAGAAGTCAGTATAGAAAATATTTTCAGGCTGGAGAGATAGCTCAGCAGTTAAGGCCACTGAGTGCTGTTCTCCCAGAGGTCCTGAGTTCAAATCCCAGCAACCACATGGTGCCTCACCACCATCTGTAATGGGATCCGATGCCCTCTTCTGTGTCTGACAGCTACAGCATATTCATATAAATAAAATAAATTTAAAAAAAGGAAAATATTTTCATTTCCACATATAAGACCTTGAAACTCCGAGTTTTGCTAAAAGTAGTTTACATTTGCAGCTTATCTTCTTTGGACTGGCAGTGATATCAGGGCTTATTAACGTCCCGTGGCTAGCAGCGGCTAACCGGTCTGCACAGGCCTGTGCCGAGCTCGTGAATCAGAGCAGGCAGTAGCGCTTAGGCACCCGTGTTACTCTGAGGCTGGTCCACAGTCTCCATGGACTACAGACTCTATGGGTGTTTAAGTCCCTTATTGTCAAATGCTTTAATGTTGGCAAACAACCTCTGCACATCCTTCCAGGTTATTTAAATCACCCCTACGTAACTTACTTTTTATTTTAAAATGTTGACATTTACTTATTACTGTGTGTCCTGCGTGTGGAGGTCATAGGACAGCATTGTCCTGCCTTGTGGGATCTGGTGCTCCAACTTGGGATGTTAGGCTTGGGGCAGGTGCCTTTACCCATGCTGAGCCGAATCATCCACCCGGGAGGGAGGGGAGCAGGAAGGAAGAGGGAGGGAGGAGGGAGGGGGGAGGGAGGGAGAGGGAGAGAACGTGCACATGCTACGTTAGATTGTGGAGGCCAGAGGCCAGATTGCAGGAGTTGATTTTCTCCTTCCACCATGTGGGTTCCCGGGATTGAGCTCAGGCAGGCAGTCCTGTGTGGGCAAGCACCTTTACCTGCTAACGCCATCTTGCTGGTCCCTGTAGATGGCTTGATGTACCAAATACAATGTAGCATGTGTGTGATTGTTACACTCTATTGTTTAGGATTTAACAAGAAAACAGTGTGTGTTCTGTCCTTGGGTAATCTCTGAT